>NW_025999557.1:2320000-2482500 GCF_019419815.1 Pyrus x bretschneideri
ACTCAACCATACCTAACATTTGTGACATTGATTAATTGCATAGAGCACTCAACACTACACGCCAACAACTCCGGATTCCGGCCAAAACAACTTGCAGTCACCTCGCCTCTCTCCCTTCTACAATCTCATATCAACAATCGGCCTTGCAAGCAGTCATATGAGGCGAATTGAACTCCCTAAGTTTATCCAATATTGTCGGTTCATTCACTCATTCTCTCCATGATCTACAAGACCCACATCTCATCTAAGCTCAACACATGCCCAAATCGAAAGTGCCATTAAAGAGAAGGCAAGTTTGGGTTAACGCGGGCCGGAGCTGGCAGATGCACATAGAGGAGGTGCCAATTGTTCAACACCATGACTCCTCTCCTTTATAAATTCATAGATTTTAATGGAATTTTATTCGATTTTTAGAGATTCTATGCAAAATAATACATGTGCATATTTTTCCCGTATTATACATATTTTGTATTTTACTAACTATATTGGTGCATCTTGGATTTCTTTATTAGAGATTCAGGGCAATGTGTCTACTCCCATGGATATATGCTTCTCCTTAATTAGATTTCATATACCCAATATCAGTAGACTATGTATAATTAAGAAGCAAATACTTTCCACCATATGTTTGATATGGTGAATGCATGCATGTTGCAGATATGTTGTTCAAAGTTAAAGCCAAATATCTCCCCAGTATATTAGTCCTCCAAATGTTAAAGAAGCTAAACAGAGAAGAAAATTAAAAATAAGTCCGGATAAATTCATGTTTTGCAGCAAAACAAAGTCAAACGGACACACTTAAAAAGGGAATCCATATAGAACCTAGATATCATTTCTCCAGGAATTCAATTTGACAAGTCGTCGAACCCTTTGAAAACATTGAAATTTCCTGGCATAGTTTCACCTTGTCTTTTACGCGGAAGTCGCACGTATAAATCGTGACCTTATTCAGGACTTCGCCATGCTTCAACAAGTACTTTGTCACTTCTGTCTCATCAGGCCGGCCGTGGATTCCTCGAAGGCAAATAGTCTTGAGGTGCGACAACAAACAAATGGGCACAAACTCAGGTGGAACCCATTCACATACCAAGAGATCACGATAATTTTCCAACGTACATTCCTTGTTCTGAAGATAGTTCAAAAATAAAAGAGTGAAATTAAGGTCTCTGAAATCTACTCCCCTATTTACCATATGCATTTAGATTTTAGAGTGAAAAGTAGATCCACAAATACTTACATTATAAACATGAAGATGTTCCAGATGGGGCGATATCTTGAGCAAATCTATGAGTGATTTCCAATTGCAGCAAGTAAAAAGAAGTAGCTCCAAATGGTTCAAACGATTCAGTTCAGGCAGATGAAAACCATCTTCAGTGTGACATTCAGGATCCTCCAGAATCATAAAGTATTAAATGTCACTCCAAGATTCTTGAAAACTCAAATACTTCCTCACCAGTGCATATATATTATATATAACTAATTCCACCGATAAATTTCAGCATCATAGAAAGACTAGGTACGAAGAACCCGTTCGATAATCATTTTCATCTAATTTTTATTTTTCAGTATAGATAGGGAAAAATATGTGGAAGATCTATGAGGAATGAAGAATCTGATGAAGATAAGAATGATGGAGATAACAATTAAGCAAAGTTTTCAATTGTGGATACAAAGTCATGCAAACAAGATCAAGCAAAATCATACTTTGTGATTACAAAATCAAGGGTCTATTGTATAGGCACTCGTTGTATAGCCTAGCTTTTATTACATCTAGTTGGGAGCTGATGCCTTTATTGCCATGAGACTCCAACACTCCTATATAAGGAGTTTCTTGTACCATTTCTAAGTGAGACACATAAACAAATTATTTCTCCAAAACAGAGCTTAATTATTAGTTTTCAAATACCATTCTCTTCATAATCGTGTTGGAAGGATTACAGAAGGAATGTAATGGAATTTATACATGATAACACATAAATGAAAACTAAAAAGTTTAAATGTCAAAATGGTTTATGTGTTATAGTCATATGACTAATTTAGTCATCGTGTTTGTCTCTGTTATCTAATTAAAGACATTTTATTCAATCTTTGTTAAAAAATTCATAAGAAAAATTATAAGAGATATAATTACTCTTTCTCTTTATAGAAAAATGTAAATCAATGACAAATAACACATATAAGAGATAAAATTTCTAATCTGAAAAATGATTAAGGTTGTGACATAAAAAAAAAAAAAAAAAGAGGGGGTAACGTTAGGGTCCAGGGAGGAGGTCGGAGAGTTGGGAGGAGAGTATTTTTTTTCTTTTGATTTTTCATTTTGTTTCACTTTTAAATATTTTAAATCAAATAAATAATTGTATAAATAAGTTTATAATAATTTTTAATCTTTTTTGACAAAAATTAGAAGGAAATTAATGTGACATCCCACATCGTCCAGGGGTGATCCTTATATGTATATTCACATTCCTACCTAGCACGAGGCTTTTTGGGAGCTCACTGGCTTCGGGTTCCATGGGAACTCCGAAGTTAAGCGAGTAGCGCGCGAGAGCACTCCCAGGATGGGTGACCCATCGGGAAGTTCTCGTGTGAGTTCCCAGAAACAAAACCGTGAGGGCGTGGTCGGGGCCTAAAGCGGACAATATCGTGCTATGGTGGTGGAGCGGGCCCGGGAAGTGGTGCCGCCCGGGCCGGGATGTGACAATTTGGTATCAGAGCCTAACCCTGGCCGTGGTGTGCCGACGAGGACGTCGGGCCCCTAAGGGGGGTGGATTGTGACATCCCACATCGCCCAGGGGTGATCCTTATATGTATATTCCCATCCCTACCTAGCACGAGGCCTTTTGGGAGCTCACTGGCTTCGGGTTCCATGGGAACTCCGAAGTTAAGCGAGTAGCGCGCGAGAGCACTCCCAGGATGGGTGACCCATCGGGAAGTTCTCGTGTGAGTTCCTAGAAACAAAACCGTGAGGGCGTGGTCGGGGCCCAAAGCGGACAATATCGTGCTATGGTGGTGGAGCGGGCCCGAGAAGTGGTGCCGCCCGGGCCGGGATGTGACAATTAAACACAATGACCAAATTGGTCAAATTGAAAACACAAAGACTAAATTGACCCAATGACTAAAACACATGGACCATTCTAACGTTTAAGCTAAACTAAAAATCAAAACTGCAAACACTTTGTTTTTAGTGCAACGATATATTTTATACTAAGGGGAGGGAGAAGTTCGGCTAAGCCACAAAATAGGCAACCTAATTTGGTATCGAATTCGCTATCCACGAGATTTGAACCTAAGACCTCTCACTCGCAGGTAAAGAAGAATATCATCAAATCGTAATACTGAGTGGCAACTGCAAACACTTTTAAGTCGTTTTTAGTTTCTCGGTTTTGTTTTCGGTTATTCTCCTTCATTTCTCCCTCTTCCGTCCCCCTGCCTCCCTTCATCTATCTTCATTCCTCATTTCTCTAATATATTTTCTCTGCCGTTAAAAATGAAAACTCAAACATAAAAACAAAATGATTATCAAACGAGTGACAAGGAAACGAGTTTAAGTTACAGAAAACTTACCCCGAAAAGTGGAGCTGAAAGTGACAGATATTTCACATTGAGAAGTCCTGCAAAAAGCCTTTCCAGACGATCAACACAACCAAGTTCATAGTCAATGTACCCAGACGTGTGCACATATTCGAGATCAATCTTGGCTTCGCTGAGTGAATTTGCATTCAAAATATAGTTTGCTACAAAATCAGCCTCGAGATCAAACTTTTCAAGATTTGGAGCATTAACATTGAAAAAGATATTTGATTCGGATCCTTCCCAAAAGTCGTCTTCCGCCAAGAATATTTTCAGTCTGTTTAGTTCAGGTGCCTCTATATTAAAATTCAAAACTTTACTAGCTATAATATCTCCTCCTATGATCAATTCTTCAAGTGCAGGGCAAGAAGTAAAGAGCTTCTCCATTGAGTCAGCATCAGGATCATAGACTTTAGCATGGAAGAACTTAAGACTTGGGAAACAATCTGATGTAGGAGTGAAGGTAATATTTGATTCCAGCAAAAGCTTCAAAACGACCAGCGTTTTACACGTGAAAAGATTTCTAGCCAACTCAAAAGGGCGGCCAAAAGAATACAGAACAAGTTCGAGTTCAACAACATTAAGCCTAATGGCAGTCCTTATCCAAGCATCAATAAGAGGATAATTCTTCACCCCAGAGCAACAAAGACGGAGTCTGTGAATTTTGGACGAGCCACGAATGGAGAGTGCACGATCTACAAACTCTGCAAAAGCACTAGAGAGACGGAATTCATGATTGTTGAACGGGCTATGAATGCAGAGTGCACGATCGACAAACTCAGAAAAACCAACTGGGTTAAATTCTCTTTGATAATGCTTATCACAAAGGTCTAGAGTGGGAACATGAGCCCACACATTCCTCCATCTCGGTGATATAATACTGGTCCTTGCAGCTTCTTTAGTTGACAGGCTGGAAAGAATGCCGCAGATAATTTCATCTGGTAATGCACTGATTCTATCTTTGTTGCATGCATTGGCATACTTTAACTTTGATTTCGAACCCATTTATAGAAAGATACGCTTCCTGAAAAAAAAGAACATGTTTCTACACTTACAACGCAGGAAAACTTTCCCATTCCTTCAAGTAAAATACCTTTTTGGAATCTTTTTCCTCTTCGAAAACCTAACTGATTGTGGTCAATTACAAGTGAAAAAAAAAAAAAATCACTTTCATTGCGTTTGGGCTTCTAATGAACAAAAGATACTATACGTATACGATTTGGCACTTTGTTTTTCTTTAAGTTATGTTTGGGTGAGAGAATCATGTAAATATTTTCTTTGTAAAATAAGGGTAAGATTGTGTACAATAGATGTTTTTCCTACAAGTGTCACTAAGCGAGGAGCCTTGTTGACTTGGGATCGCCCTTATGTTTGGGTGAGAGATTTTGAAGGCAAATTCATCTTCAATGCATGTTTAGGCAAAATGAAGATGAACTAGATCACAAAGGGTTAGATGACAGGAATAAAAAAAATGCACCACATGAGTGTTACAAACATATATGTAAGAAGGGATTTGTAAAAGTATGGTTGAGGATATTTCTAATCCCTAGAAAATGCACCAAATGACTACTTGAAGGAATCATTTGCAAAATCCTCTCACATGCGTATTATAATGCTCATGTAATGTATTTCTAATCCTTCCTACCAAACTTTATATGATCTATTTTATTATATACCTAAATCCCTTGCAATTTGAAATTTCTTTCCCCCAAACATGCCCTTAGTTTCTGCAGGCATCCGAACAAAGAATGATGTAAGACATGACTAAATTTGTAGAACATGGAGATTGTATAGAGAAAACATAAATTTAAACAAATAAAGGTTCAAAGACAAATCTAATGGGAGAGGAAAGGGTTATTCTCTTGTGGGTTCCAACTTTTAGCCATTGACTATTTTAGCCCTACATTTTGTATCATTATTTTAGCCTACATTTGAATCACAGTAGAAACTGGTTTTCGTCATTTGGGAAAAGTTAGCCCGAGTTGGTTTGCATGTTGTAGACTGCTCCTAGTTCCCCATCAAAGATATTCAAAAACGAAAAATGTATGATATTACTCTTGAGATAACATAAAGTAAAACAAACAAAGGATAAAGATAGATCTGGAATATAAAAACACTATAGGCCATTCCACTTACGTTCCTCATTAGAGAATATATAATCGAATAAGGAATTATATGATAAATTGATATTTAAATAGGTGAAAATACCATATCATAAATTGATATTTAAATAGGAGAAAATACATGATATGGTTACAGATCTAATTTTATAACGAAAATATCTATAATTTATTTCCAAAAGAAATGTTGAAAACTAAATTGGCTAGACTAGGTTGGATTCAATTTGAAACTGAATTTTGTCATTTGGGGGCAAAATAACAATCTAGCTGCTTGGGCTGGTTTATATATTCAATAAGGATCAATACATGAAATCACTCTAGAGAGAGCATAAACTAAAACAAACAAAAGACAAAGTTAGATCTAGAACATAACAAACTTCAAGGCCTATTTTACTTCGATTCCTCATCAGAGAGTACATTATATATAAAGAATCATAGGATAATAGAGAAGATATTAGAAACAAAAAATACCTGATATCGCTCTAGATCTAGATTTGTTGTGCCCGTCTCTATATGATTTGCTGAGAACAACTAGAAGACACAGAAAGATGAAAAATTGAAGAAATTTTGGAATTTCTCCTCATAATGTTGATTAATGACACACCCTAGCCGGAATATCTACAGGGATACTGAAATCAAGGTAGGTTGGCCGATACTTGAATCGAGAAGAAGTCATAAGATGAAGGTGATGCGAAAATGTACAAAAATTAAAATTGAAATGAAAAGAAGAGTGTGCTGGAGGATGAATCCTTATTAAAATGCATGTCAGAGCATAGATAACAGTGCATCAAAAAGAATATTCTAATCTTGAAAGGGCCTGAAAAGGAGGGATATTTATAGAAAATAACGGAAATTAATTTTCTATATTATCGGAATTGAATTTAGTGAATGTCATAAATCATTGTCTCCACCACAGTACAATTACTAAATCCTGGAAAATAGAAAATGTGAGTAAGCAAAAATAAGAGTTTTCTATAACCATTTGTTTTTCCGAACATAGTAACCCCTCACTATAAAATCATGTATAGTTTCTAAAATCATACTATATAGTAAGTACGAAACCCAAGGATCAATGATATAGGTACATTGCAATATAATATCAAATAATATGATATGCTCATAAAAAAATGCAAGCACACGAGTTCATGCATAAAGTATTTACATAAATAGGTTGGGTGTAAAAGTTTACGTTATAGTACAATATAGACATGAAGCTGGCGCTGACCGTGTCACGTGCGAGTCCTAGTTGCCTAATGTAAAACTAATACAGGCTGACACCTACAATAAATCAATTGTGAACGTAACAATGCATTTAAACATACACATGAAGTTGGTCCTGGCCCTGGATAGTATTATAGTTATTGTGTACTGTAGATACCGTGCGAACATACATGATGAGCAGATAAAGTATGTATATTATCATATCATAGTTTGATCCATAAAATTCATAAATCACAACAATAAAAATGTATACAACTTTATGTATTTTTCTAAGTAAAAGTTATAGCATGATATGCGAGTGTTCATAAAATAGTTATGAAAAATAAAAAAAATAGTATAGTTGGAAACAAAAGCCAACTCAATACGTGGTGGGATTTAGCCGCCTTAACTTGTTTGCCCTCTAAATTCTTTGGGATAAATCTCTCCTATATGAGAAACCACTATACTAAGCAACAACTAAGGAAAAACTTGAAATCTCCCTTTGTTTGCTCGTTTTGGGAGTTTAAAATGTTTGAAAAAGGGAAAAATACATGATAAAAATGGGTCTATATCGAGAATTATTGTGACTCTCAACTCTATTTGGGTGTTGAGAAACAACAGGAAAATGAGAAGTTGGGGAACTTCTAGATTTTCTCCCTATAGTTTTGATTAGTAACTAGCAAATGTATAGCAATTTTGACAAACATATTGAGAAAGACAAAATATAAATGTATGAAAAATATCTAAACTTATTGGGCCAATGTTAGATTAGGACAAATATGAGCCCATCATTCTTTTAGCCTGGGTTGGTTTGGTTCCCTTTAGAAATTTTTTTTTTAGTAGTTGGGGAATATGAATATTACTCCCCATTTTGTAATATTATACTCTCTTATATTTAACGTACAACTCTACCCAAGTAGTGTCGAAAGTGTGAATTCCACATAAAAAAAATTGAAAATTGCAATTAATCAAACTCCAACTTTAGGGCTTAGAAGTGACCTTTAAACAGTTGAAGGAGAAAATTTGGAATTCACCCAACCAGTATCTCATTTCCCGTCTCACTCCGAGAGTATGAATTCCTGTTAGAGTAAATATAGAAGTATAGAGAATAATTCTAATGATGACTTTGAGGTACGACTTGAATCGTTTCCTTAAAGTGTTATTTGCCCCCACTCGAATGAGTTTGCTAAAGGGTTCTTGGTAAGTCACTTCTAGGATACAACAAAGTATGAAATATTTGATTAGTAAAATCGAATTGTATTCCCTTAGAAATAACTAGAAAGAAATTGTATAAATGTGATGGAAAGAAAAGAGAGCAAGGAATGTATAAACAAATTTTTGAAAATTGTGTGTGAAATATTATGCCACAATAGGTATTTATAGGCATTAAAGCACCCGTTCATCAAGTCCTTTCATTTTAGTTGAAAATATACAACCCTTCTTAATAGTATTGACCCAAAAGACATGTTTTCTGTTTAGAATTTTCAGAAAATAAATATTGATTATTTATGTCTTTTAATTCTATTCATACAATTTGAGTAAGCATCATGTCTTTTAATCAAAAGTTATAGTTCAACCAAAAGATACAAGGTTGAATTAAATCCAACCTTTTGGTACCATCATTTTCGTACACACATTATGCACAATGCAGCACCAATATATATTATATTCATATATATACACATATAATATATATATATATATATATATTATGGTATATCATATGCTGCAATGCTTCACTCGAAGAGAAGCAACAGTTGGGCAAATACCCAACTTTTCAGCCAACAAATATATGAATATATTCTTGAAATATTCAACAATCCTTCCCTATTTTAAGAATATAAAATAGTATTACAATAATTCTCTCTTTATAATTAATCACAAGCATTCCGATATAATCATGCATACAATAAAGGTGTCTTTCGAATTAAACCTTTAATTAGTGTAAGTAATTCAAAATTATAATGAATGTGATGGTGACCTAAGTTTAAACCACCTATTCTTATGTTAAAACCGGAACAACTACACATATGACTATATCTTATTTCCTTAAAGAAATTTCTGAACTAATGAAGCATTATTATGGCCTTGTGCTTCATCCTAGTTTCATGAACATTTATAAGAGAAAATCCAACTCTTGATAGAAGCAGCACCACTTCTTATGTTCATATAGGTGAGGTTCCTTCTCATATCCTTACTACTATAGACATAACTACAAATAACCTCATTAAGAGATAAAACTCATCCTCCTAAACGTAGCAGTCTTGCACTGATCATCTTGGAATGAGCTATATATTAATTCTCAGTGCATTCACAACCACTTAACAATAATTTGTTATTACCCATTAAACTTTTAAATTAGTGAAGTTCTAGACAAAGTCGGGTTACCATTATAGGTGGCAAATTTTCAGTAAAGGATTTTAGCCCCATTCCACTAAATGTACTAACTACCAAAGCTCTTGAAAGTGCCTTCGTTAACGGATCCGCCAAGTTATTACTTGATTTATCATAAATAATATTAATAACTCCATCAGTTATTAATTGCTTGACATATTCATGTCTCAAGCTAATATGTCTGGACTTTGCATTGTATACCTTATTGTATGCTCTAGACAAAGTAGCCTCACTATCACAGTATAAGGAAATGGATGACATTGGTTGTGGCCACAACTCTTTTTCCAATAATAAATTTCTAATCTATTCTACTTCTTTACCTGCTGCCACTAATGCTATAAATTCAGATTCCATATTTGAATGTGCTATACACGTTTGCTTCTTCAAAGCCCAATATATTGCTCCTCCGGCAATTATAAAAATCCACCCTGATGTAGACTTATTATCATTAGCACTTGTTATCCAACTTGCATCTGAATATCCTTCAAGTACTGCTGGAAACTCAGAGTAAGTTAAACTCAAGTTAATAGTTCTTGTAAGATAACCAAAAATTCTATTTATTACCTTCCAATAAGCAGTACCTGGATGACTAGTGTATCTAGAAAGTTTGCTTACTGCAAATACGATATCTGGCCTGGTACAATGCATGGCTTACATTAAACTTAAGATTACACTAGTATACTCAAGCTGTGCAACGGATCTACCAGAATTATTAAGCAAAGTTTCACTAGGGTTATAAGGGGTATTTGCTTCTTTTATTTGTTAATGCTTAAACTTAAGAAGCAATTTTTCTACATAATGTGACTGACACAAAGTGTAACCCCTACTATGCTTCTTTACTTTAATTTCCAAGATAGCATCTACTTCATTCAAGTCCTTTATCTTAAATTTTGAATTTAGAAGATACACCTTTCATATTTGTTCATATTTGTACCAAAAATTAGCAAGTCGTCGACATATAAACATATAACAACACCATAATCATTTGTAAATTTAGAGTATTTGCATTTATCAGCACTGTTATGTATAAATTCATATGATAAAATGACAAAATCAAACTTTTCATGCCATTGTTTTGGTGCTTGCTTCAATCCATATAATGCCTTTACTAATTTACAAACCTTCTTTTCATTCCCAGAGAGAACAAACCCTTTTGGTTGTTCTATATAGACTTCTTCATCTAAATCACCATTTAAAAAAGCCGTTTTCACATCCATTTGATGCACATACAAATTATATAAAGATTCCAATGCAAACAATATTCTAATTGATGTGAGCCCAGCTACTGGTGCATTTGTATCGAAATAGTCTATTCCCTTTTTTTGCTTAAAACCTTTGGCAACCAGCCTGGATTTAAATGTCTGAATAGACCCGTCTATATTGTATTTTCTTCTAAATACCCACTTACAACCTATTGCTTTTGATCCTTGAGGCAAATTTACTAAAACTCATGTCTGATTAGACATCAATGATTCAAATTCATCATCTATAGCCTTTTTCCAAAAGGGAAGTCATTGCCTCGCTTAGGCTTTTAGGATCATCCTCAACATTCAACAATATGAGTATTTTTTTAAGAACCTTTGTTTTATTTCCGTCGACTAAAAATACAATAGATTGAGATGAAAAATAAAATCAGAGCCTAGAGTCTTTTCTTTTCTTACTCTTTGCCTTTTACTTGGTTCATTAACAGTTTCAGACTGTTTTCTTTTCTCACCTTGAGAATGACTACTAGCCGGATTAGAGAAAAGTGTTTGATCATTCTCTTTTCCAGATATTAAGTAGTCGTTATAGAATTTATTTTCTATAAATTCAACATCTCTAGACTCAACTATTGTATTTGAGTCTAAATTAAGCAACATATATGCCTTTGAATTTTTTGCATATTCTACAAATATGCTTTTAATTCCTCTTGGACCCAACTTGGATCTCTTAGGATCCAGTGCCTTATAAAAGGCTACACAATCCCATACTCTCAAATATAACAAATTTGGTTTTCTTCCTTTCCAAATTTCATATGGTGACACATGTGTCTTTGTAGATGTAATTCTATTGTGTATATGTCAAACAGTAAACAATGCTTCATCCCATAAATATTTTGGAGTATTAGCATTAATCATCATAGAGTTAATCATTTCAGTGAGTGTCCTATTTTTTCTTTCTACCAAACCATTTTGTTGTGGTGTATAGGGTGTACTTCTTTGATGTATAACACCATGCTCTTCACAAAAAATATCAAATTCATGTGAAAAATATTCACCACCTCTGTCACTACGAAGGCATTTAATTTTCCTTCCTTTTTGGTTTTCAACTTCAGCTTTATAGCGCTTAAAACACTCAAATGCTTCATGTTTATTAGACAATAAATAAACATAAGTGAACTTAGAACAATCATCTATAAATGTAATAAAATATCTTTTTCCTCCTCTTATTAAAACAACATTAAATTCACATATGTCAGAATGTATTAAGTCTAATAAATTTGTATTTCTTTCAGTAGTTAGAAAAGATTTCTTAGTCATTTTGCTTGAATACATGTTTCACATTTATCATTATAATTATCATTGCAAGCAATTAAACCAAGTGTGCACATGTATTTTAAAGATCTAAAATTTGTATGTGCTAAATGCAAATGTCATAAACGAGAGGAAGATTCAACAATATAAGCAGAAGAATTCACATTATTATTAATACTTAGATTGAACATCCCATCACAAGAATACCCTTTCCCAACAAACATTCCATTTTTTGACATTATTAACTTGTCGGACTCTGAACAGTTTTTGTGCCGTTCTTACATAATAAATTTGCAGACACAAAATTCTTTCTAATTTCTAGAACATGTAGTATATTAAGCTAAGTCAATTTCTTCCCAGAAGTAAACTGAAGTTTAACGGTTCCTTTTCCTAGAACTTTTGCAGAATTATGATTCCCCATTAAAACCTCTTGATTGTTCGTTGATGCTTCATATGTCATGAATTGTGCCTTGTTATTGCACACATGTATAATAGCTCCTGAGTCGAGCCACCAATCAGAGGATTTTATTGCCGATGCCATATTCAGTTTGGTAATCATGCCAATATGCATCATTGATACCATTGCAACAATGTTATCAATTCCAGAGCTTTCCACCATATTTGCACTATTGGTCTTATTGGCATATCCCTCACTTGCTTTTTTGTGTCTGCAATCACAAATGTAATGGCCTTTTTTCCACAATGGTAGCAAACGCCATTTGTATTCTTTTGATTGTTGTTGGAATTGGTCTTTTTAAACTTCCCTTTGTCAATTTTGACTGTGAAGTTCTTTTTGTATTTGTTTCCTTCAATAATGTGAACTTTGGAGAAATCTTGATTTGCAAAATTCTTATCACGATTTCGAGTTTCTTCTTCAATATGAATATCCTTTTGCAAATCCTCCAAACTAATATCTTCCACCATGTGTAGAAATTTCTTTCTATAATTATTCCATGTTTGGGGTCATTTTGCCATAATAACCCCAACTATCATAGGATCTAGAACAACTATTTTAAGTTCATGAAGCTTTGAGATCAAGACCAATAATTCATCAACTTGGTCTAGGATGGGGTTGTTATCAAACATAGTGAACTCATAATATTTGAACATTAAAACTTTATCGGTGCCACTTTTCTTCATTGTGTACTTGTGTTCGAGTGCTTCCCATATTTACTTTGAAGATTGAATGTGTGCGTACAGGTCATATAAGCGATTAGATAATGTGCCTAAGATGTATCATCGACATACCAATTCATCTTCTTCACGCTTCTTTCGATCGGCAACTATGTTGTCCGATTCTTCATCACTTGGTTCACGAATAGGCTCCAATTTCGGGTGCAACACATAAATGACATTTAGAACAGTAAGCATGAAACGCATCTTATCCTTCCATCGGGTGAAGTTTGATCCATCAAATTTGTCTAGCTTGTAGACATCTTGATTGATAATCTTCAAAGCCATGTTATCAGACTTGTTCTCCATGATGAAAATAACACTTTAAGATTGTTAGAGTAAATATAGAAATATAGAGAATAATCCAAATGATGATTTTGAGATACGATTCATGGCAAAGAAGGGGAAAAGATGAGAGAACAAAAGGAGGGGAAAAGGGGCAACTGACTCCAGCCAAAGCTAGAGTCGGTGCCGGAGAGTGTGGTCAATCGTGAAACCCTCACCAAAAGAAGGAAAGACTCTCTCACAGAGGGAGAGAAACGCTCTCACGGAATGAGAGAATATGTCACAAAACTATTATAAGAAAATGCTTTCTCACAACTAAGGTAGCTTTTGTGTTGGACCGTTTAATTTCTAGCAAACCTTGAAATTTGGGAGTTTTTTTTTTTTGTTTCAGGTGCATGATATCTGGTACACTGCCCCACATCAAAGCAGTCCAACTTGGCAGCATTCTATTCTTTTCAAATGGGTGGTCCTCATGAACGAGAGATTTTTCAGTGTGACAGGCACAAGGGATGGTACACGTGTCACTATACAAATGGTGGGATATGTGAGTTAAAAAGTTTATAACTTAAAAAATAAAATTTCTCACTGCTTATATAAAAACACGTGGTGTACCACTCATATTCCCGTCACAATGAAAAATTTCTCCTCGTGAACAGTTATAGACCAGAATACTAAAATTAACTGCAATGGTTGGGGTTATAATATAAATTTTTAGCCTAGAAACTTTAGGTTCTAAACCAAAAATAGTTTTTCTCTTCCAATGGTTTTGACTTAAAAATTTAGTCTGAGATTATTAAAAAATGAATTTAGGCTAAAGTTACGATTAATAATGAAAAATCATTAAGCCTATCTCATTCTTGCACATATGCACCACATGAAAGAACATGGAAAACCACACAACCTACCATGTTTTTAAACACAAATACATAGGTAGGTAGAAAGAAAAAAAGGAAGAATTGTTTGACAAAGTGTATTTGTGTTATGCTTGAACAAATATATAGATATTTATAGAGTTTTTTTTTTTTTTTTGTGAATTGTGATTTAAATCATTTTTTAATTGTTTTAGCCGTTGAATTTAATTTTGAGTTGTTAGATCTTCTTATTACCATTAAATTTGTTCATGTTTGATCTCAACCATTAGATTTAATGTATTTAAAATTTTGATTTAAAAAAAAAAAAAAAGAATTTGGGTCATTGGTTGAATAAGCAGTCTTGTGAGATCCCACATCGCCTAGGAGAGTAGATCCTGTAAGCCTTATATGTATATATTCTCGTCTCTACTTAGCACGAGACCTTTTGAGAGCTCACTGGCTTCGGGGTCCGTAGGAACTCCGAAGTTAAACGAGTTCGCGCGAGAGCAATCTCAGGATGGGTGACCCACTGGGAAGTTCTCGTGTGAGTTCCCAGAAACAGTCGGGGCCCAAAGCGGACAATATTGTGCTATGGTGGAGTCGAGTCCTGGATATGGTAGGGGCCCGGACCGGGATGTGACAATTTGGTATCAAAGCTAATCCATGGTTGGAAGTGTGCCAACGAGGACATCGGGCCCCTAAGAGGGGTGGATTGTGAGATCCCACGTCGCCTAAGGGAGTGGATCCTGTAAGCCTTATATGTATATATATTCTCATCTCTACCTAGCACGAGGCCTTTTGGGAGCTCACTGGCTTCGGGTTCCGTAGGAACTCCGAAGTTGAGCGAGTTCGTGTGAGAGCAATCCTAGGATGGGTGACCCACTAGGAAGTTCTCGTGTGAGTTCCCAGAAACAAAACTGTGAGGGCGTGGTTAGGGTCCAAAACGGACAATATCATGTTACGGTAGAGTCGAGCTCGTATTGTGGTAGGGGCCCAGGCCGGGATATGACAAGTCTAACGACGTGGGTTGTCAGATCCAAAAAAATAGTCGTTGGTATTTCCGCAAGTGGTTAACAACGTCAACAACTAAGTCTCAGACACTAACCTTGACTCATTTTTTGGACTAAATTTGGCTCCAAAAATAAGTTTTAACCCAAAAATTGGAGTTGGTCTAAGTTGGTTAAAAATGTCTCGCACTCCAACCTTTTAGCCTTGGAATTTTTTTGTTGAAAATAGGCTACATTGGGCTCTTTGGTACTCCATTCGAGATGGGCTAAGGTGGGTGAAAAATGGAAAAAGTTGGTGAGCGTAGAACCACTAATTTTTAATTATTTTTCAGCATTTCTTTTTTTTTTAGAAATGAATTACATATATTCCATATATATCTCCGTGTTTTTATACCCTTGGTATTTCCGTCATAATTGATATATAATACTTTGCTAGTCATGATCAACACTTCAAGGAGAAAATAAGTGCCCAACTTTTCATCTTCTTTTCTCTTCAAGTTGTTTCTCAGCAACTAAACAAGGTTTATCGACTGTCCAATGCCATAAAACTAGATCTAGAGCCATATCAGGTACTTTTTCCTCTTTGAATAACTTCTCTACTTTTACTCAAAAAAAAAATCTTCTCTATTTACCCTTTATCTAAGGAACATAAGTTGAATTCTCAAATTCTTCTCTAGAGATATATCTGGTATTTTTTCCCTTTTCAAATAACTTTTTGTTCTTGAATTCTCTGTTCTATTATATATTTTTCATGATGAAGCTAAATGGAGGTGGCTTGAAAGTTGTTATATGTTCGAGATCTACCCATTTAGTGATATCCTACATCATTCTCAATTTGGATGCTTCCAAAAACCTATGGAAAGCTTAGATTTGAATTCGTGAGATGAATTCTTAGTAAAAAGCGGACCAAATAACATAGGAGTGAAGGGGGTGCCCCCAGGAGGAGGGGGGGTGGGGGTGGTGGGGGGGGGGGGGAGAGAGAGAGTCCAAATTCTCTGCCGTTTTTGGTTTGATACGGAATTTTGAATATAATGGGGGTGTTGTCACCATGTTGGGCTAGGTAGCTATATTGATGTTGGTGGGTTGGTATGTCATATGTTTGTTTGTTTTTTATTTTTTAAATGTCGTATATTGGGTGAAAAAATAGGAACAGTTGGTGGGCATAGTAGCACTCATTTTTACTATTTTAGCATTTTCTTTAAGAAATGAATTACAAATATTTCTATCTATATCATCGTGTTTTCAAATCCTTTGTATTTTCGCCACAACTGACATGCATGTATAATGTCTTGCTATTGGGGATCAACACTTTAAGGAGAAAATAAATGACATAAAAAGATATATAATACCATTCATGTTGTTTAGCAACCATACAAATTTAATCGGCGCTATAAAACTAGATCTAGAGTCATAGCTTGTCTTTCTTTATTAAAAATTTTAATATTAATCTTTGTCCTAGAAACCTAAGCTTAAGTAACCTGAATGTTTGTTGTATATTATGAATCTATCTTTATCTTTTGTTTGTTTTAACTAATATATCTAGTATTTTATTTTCTGCTTTCCAATTATCTTTTTAGTTAACTTTTGTTGTAAGATTCTTTATTCTATTATGTATTATTTTATGAGAATTCTACAAAGAGGCGGTCTAAAAGTTGTTATATGTTTTAGATCTATCTTTTTTTTTTATACAAGTGAATTTACGAGAGGCAAGATTTAAATGCCAAACTTTAGGTGTAAGTTGTAACATTTTGAGCACTTAAGCTAATAGCCCCATGTATCTATCTTTTATCATTTTACTTGTTTTAGTTTCTATTTTCTGTTCACAATATGCCTTGTTTACCTATTAAATTACATCCTACATTTTCAGTTCGGATGCTAGAAAAACTAAAAAGCATTGCGCCAAGTCTTATATAGTGTCATCTATTCAACGTATTATGTACGTTTTTTCAGCAAACGTATCATTTTGTAAATGGGTACCAACTCAAAGTCAAAGCTTCCCAATGCATGCAATGGAGATAGGATCAGTAGTTTACCAAATGAAATTCTTTGCCGCATCCTTTCCCTCCTTCCAACAAAAGAAGCTGTAAAGACCAGTGTTTTATCACCGAGATGGAGGTTTGTGTGGGCTCCTATTCCCACTCTAGACCTTTGTGATAAGAGCTCGCAAAGAGCATTGAATTCAGTTGGCCCCAGTTTCGCTGAGTTTGTGGGTCGTCGCCTCTTCACTCATAGATTCCACCGAGATCGTGGTTTTGCGGAGTTTGTGGATCGTGCACTCGTCATTCGTGGCTCATCTGACATTCATACATTCCGTCTCTCTTGTACTGGAGTGGAGAATTATCCTAGTGTTGAAGCTTGGATTTGCACTGCCATTAGGCTTAAGGTTGTTGAACTCGAACTTGTTCTTCATTCTTTAAGCTACCCGTTTGAGTTGCCCGATAACCTTCTCACGTGCAAGACATTGGTGGTTTTGAAGCTTTGGCTGGAATCGAATGTTACCTTTACTCCTACTTCAGGTTGTTTCCCAAATCTGAAGTTCTTCCATGCCAGAATCCGCAATCCTGATGCTGACTCAATGGAGACGCTCTTTTATTCTTGCCCTGCACTCGAAGATTTAATCATAGATGGACTTGTTGCAGTTCGTAAAGTTTTGAACTTTAATATCTCTGCACCTAAACTGAAAAGACTCAAAATATATTTGGTCAAAGACGAACCGTGGGAAGAAACTGGGTCCAATATTTCTTTCGAAGTCAATGCTCCAAATCTTGAAACTTTTGATCTCGAGGAAGACTTTTTTGCAAACTATTACCTCAATGCAAATCTACCGAGCAAAGTAAACATTAATCTCGAATATGTGCACAAGTCTGGGCACGATGACTATGAACTTGGTTGGGATTACCGTCTGCAGAAGCTTTTTGCCGGAATTATCAATGTGAAATTTCTGTCACTTTCAGCTCCAATTTTTGGGGTAAGTTTTCTGTAACTTCAACTTACTCCCTTATTAGTGTTTGATAGCCTTTTAACTTGCTGGAATTTAAATTTTCATGAAATATTGGATTGCCCTCTAATACTTCATGATTACTGTAGGATCCTGGCTGTTACACTGAAGATAATTTCCCTTTCCCTAAACTGAATCGTTTGAACCACTTGGAGTTACTTCTTGACACTTGCTGCAACTGGAAAGCTCTCATAGATCTGCTCAATATGTCGCCCCATCTGGAATATCTTGATTTCACAACTGTAAGTATTTGTGGATTTACCTTTGCTCTAAAATCTAAATGAATGGTAAATAAGGGTGTTGAATTTTTCGAACATTTCAACTTCACTCGTTATTTTTTGTAATAATCTTTAGAACAAGAAATGTAAGGCGGATCATCCCTTGGAGGACTCGGTACGTGAATGGGTTTCACCTGAGTTTGTGCCTGTTTGCTTGTCGTCATACTTGAAGACTATATCCATACAGGGAATCGAGGGGCGGCATGATGAGATGGAAGTGACAAAGTACTTGTTGAAGCACGGTGAAGTCCTGGATAAGGTGACATTTTATACGAGTGCCGTTCGTGCAGATCACAAGATGAAGCTATGTCAAGATATTTCAATGTTCTCAAAGGGTTCGATGACTTGTCAAATTGATTTCCTGGAGAAATGACATCTAGGTTTTTATATGATTCCATTTTCGAGGAATGGGTCCTTTGCCTTTCTTTGTTGTAAACCATGAATTTATCTGCACCTGTTTTCAACTTTCTTTATGTTTTCTGTTTAGCATCGTTAATTTTGGAGGACTAATATTTTGGGAACATATTTGCCGTTAACTTAGGAGACAATATCTATTTTCGTCATGCACTTATGCGATGTTTCGCCAGTTGACAACCTTGTATCTCAATTGTTGAATGGTGTGTGCTATCTACACACTCTTTTTAACTTCTCACACACCCTCTTAATTTCCAATCATTGAATCGAATGAATTGAAGAGGATAAAATGAAAGAAATTAATAAGGAGTTTGTGAGAAGTAAAAAGAAGTGTGAGGATATCACAACCCTTGTTGAATTTGTTTGAAATGGATGCATTATTTTCTATTAAAGTTATATATACTTGAGTTTCTTCCTCCTCTTCTATTTTGTTTTTTTGGTGGAAAACTATTTTCAAATAGCCAATGTGCTCCTTCTCATTAGATCCCATCAACTTTCCTGTTGGCCTGTGTAAATTGATAGAAGTATTTGGACTTAACTTAGTCTAGTTGATTAAAACAATATAGTACACTTCCTATACTCATGTGTAAATTAATAGAAGCATGAGGACTTAACTTATTCCTGAATAATGTATATTTCACCATATATATTTTCATAATTGGAATTATAATATTTATTTGAAGATCATCTTTAAAAAATTATTTGAATAAAAGAACGTTCAGTCATCCAAATTTATAGAACAAATTGAAGGTGCGAGTACCAGGTAACATATTCATGATGAACGATCTTTGATTGATTAATTTTTTTATATGAATGATATTCAAATGAAGATTTATAAATTTAATGGTTCTATTTACAAAGTTTATATGGTGAAGATACATTATTCACAAATGAAGGAATATGTGCATTCCTGGATTCCCCCATATGAAGAACACATGTATTATCCAAAAGTATGTAAGTTAGGAATTTGAATCAATAGACTAATAAAAATAAAGGTTAATCTTCAAAAATAAATAAATAAATAAATAAAAATAAGCACAACAGAAGCTCAACACCTCACCAATATGAAGTTTAGTGACGAATGAAGAATGAACAATACTTGACTACTCAAAAGATGAGTAGGAGTTTTTACTCAAAACTGCTCGTTGTCGACTCATAGAATTTTACGTTTATGATTAGAACCGCTTATATTATAAATCATTCTATAAAGATTGTCTTTTCAAATAATCAATTAAAATTAAGATCGTTTAATCATCGAACTGTATAAAAACAGATGAACGAAATTGGTAAAAGCATTACGAATAGTCTCTGTATTTGCTATTATAGATTGACTAAACGATTTTATTTTTAATTCACTTTTTAGAGAGATAACATTTACAATGTGTTTCATAATATAAACAGTTCTGATATAAGTACAAAACTATGTGATTTGAACACAAAGAGTTTTGAGTAAGAGGTCATGCTCATCCTTAAGTAACTAAGTATTGTTCATTAAGAATGGACTAAGATTAAGAATCTCTTTCATCCAACGACCGAGATTGAGAATCTCTTTAATCTGGGTGACTATTCCAATTGGATATTCGTAGACTATTTTTTATATTTTATGATTACCTATACAAGGAGTTCTAAATTTGACGCCAAAAAATGCAATTCTTATTATCTACTTGTATCATCATTTGTATCATCTTTCTAATATAAATGAGACTCATATGTGTTGGCGAGCTCTACCTCTATTAGAGAGATTGTACAAGTTATGATACAAATAAATAGTAAATGTTACATTACTCATTTGACACAAGATAATGGTGCTAATCATATGATCTTTTCTCCCTTGAGAGGCTCTGCAGTTCCCCTCAATTTTCTCTAAAACTCATCAAATTAGACCTAGTCCAGTAAAAGGATGATAGTGGCCTCGAAAAGCAGGTATGCGTTTTGTCGATTGCCGTTGTTTGATGAACAAGTGGGTGAAAGTTGACAAAGTTAAATTGTAATGTAATATAACCACGAGCTGGTGATCCAATGGTAAATGATGGATTGCAAGACTTTCTTCAAATTAAAAACTTGAGGCCTTAGGTTCGAAACCCGCTGCTCATATGGAAGCCAGACTTGTGGCCAAGGGAATGCTAAAATGCCTTTGTAAGTCTTTCCAGCCCCCAGAACGGATGGATAACTGGGATTTGCCACCAGTTGTCCCCCTTTTTAAAAAAAATAAATAAAAAATAAAAAATGTAATATGAAGTTGTATAATGCTAGGTAGACCAAATTTAACTTTAATCTAATCATCAACAACTACGTTATATGACTTAAATAAATGATCTCATCAACCTTACCTGATATTAGATGATTAATTGTAAACAAAGATAAATTAAATTAAATTAAACTTTAAAAAAAATGGTTTTGTTGCAATCCTAATTTTTAAAAGTGTGATTGTGTAAATCTTAATAGATTGTGTAGAATTCGACAATATCTTTTAAATAATTTCCTAATTATAAATGTATTACTTGGATAACAAAGATTTTTTATGCATATTTTTTTCAACCAACAAAACATGGTAATCATATCAGATATCATTAAACTCGTGGTTTTCTATTCTTTGTGGTGTTCCTCAAATATCATTTAAATAGTTGATTTGGTTCCTCATTTGATTACTACAAAATTTCTCCTCACCCTTTGGTAGATCACAAGCTAAATCTGATGGGGCATCAAACCCTATGATATTAGGGAATTTGAAGAACACAAAACCATCAAACCCCTTAAAAAAATCGATTGGTTATACCATGGATATGGTGCAGACTGGTAGTGCGATCTGCGGCAATGAGAGACGCAGCTGCCTAATTAATTGTGTTTAGGGCTGTAGATTTTCATTAGGTTTAAAGTTCTATCCGGTTTGCTCCTTATATTTTCAGTTCATTATAAGCCCGACGATGTGATATGTATTCAATTCTTTTATACTCTTTCAGCTGGCAAACAAATTAGGGCACAAAAGCTAAAATCATATTGGGTCGACAAATCGAGAACAATATCCAGGTTTTTTTTCTACACTCTGAACTTTTTTTTCCTTTCTACATTCTGATCTGTTTGGATAACAGTTTAACGAAACGTAGATAGATAAACGAAAAGAAAACATGGGTGCATACTGCCACTTATAATTCTCCTGTTTAATCGAAAGCTAATTAAAACATATATACTGAAAATCCTTTGGGATATTGCCTTTTAATTTCTAGAGTAGCTAGATTGTTAAATATTGATTAAGGGGGGTGTATTCAATTGGGATTTTGAAGGATTTTAATTTTTTTAATGAATCTAGGGGTATTCAATTAGGATTTTAAGTGATTCTCTGAAATTCAATGTGTATTCAATAAGGATTTTAAGATAGTTTATTAAAATTCGTAGAAATCTGGGTATATTCAATTAAAATTTTAAAGAAGTTTATAACATTCCATATGTATTCAATTAGAATTATAATTTACAGAATTTGAAAAAATTGAGGAATTAGACGGAATTTGAGAGATTTTGTAGTGTATTTTAAGCATCCACAAATCTCACCTCTTCCCATGAGATTTCAAGGGAATTGAATCAAAATTTTACATAGAATCTCTACAATGCAGTTAAACTCCATAAAAATCCATTAAAATCTTTCAAATTCCCAATTGAATACAAAGGTTTCGATCAACAACCTAACATTTTATATTTTTCAGGATATATATCTAGCACATCTTAGATGGGTTCGAACTCAATGCCTTGTCAATCGCGCAGTGAAGATAGGATCAGTAGATTACCAGATGGCATTCTTTGTCACATTCTTTCCTTCCTTGATATAACCGAGACTGTAAAGACCAGCGGTTTATCACACAGATGGAAGGATGTGTGGGTTTCTTTTCCTACTCTTAAGTTCAATGTACAAAACCCGGAATCTGACAAAGGCCGTAGTGCAGGATTTGTGGATCAAGTACTTTCCCATAGTGGATCGTCAAGCATTCAGCGGTTCGAACTTGTATGTTACGGGGTGGATGGTTATTTTTCTCGTGTTCATGATTGGGTTTGCACTGCCCTTAGGCGTAATGTTGTTGAGCTCCTCCTTTATTTGTTTCCAAGTCCAGGGAAGCTTTATGAGTTTCCTCAAAGCCTTTTCAAGTGCAAGACTTTGTCGGTTTTGAAGCTGAGGCTGCAATTCAATCTAATTGCTATTCCCTCAAACTCTGATTGTTTTCTACATCTCAAAATCCTCCATGTTACAGTCTGTTGCCCGAATGCTGACTCAATGAAGAAACTTTTTTCATGTTGTCCAGCACTTGAAGATTTGGTTATAGATGGACTTATTTCAAAAATCACCAGAGAAGAACGTCTCGTCTTGACCTTCACTGTCTCGGCACCTAAACTCAGAAGGTTACGAATATGTTTGCGGCGTGGTGCTAAGAACTACGTTTCTATTAATATTAATGCTCCACATCTTGAAAAGTTGGATCTCTTTGACAATTTTTTGGTGGACTATGCGTTGAAGAACGAAAAATCCCTAAGCACAGCCAAGATTGCTGTCCAAATTCATAAGAGATCTCAGAATGATCACCTCGACAATGATTATGCTGCTCGCATGCATAGGCTTTTTGCAGGAATTATGAATGTCAAGTCTCTCTCTCTTTCAGCTCCAATTTTGAGAGTAAGTATTCTCTAAGTTGTTTCTCTTCGTCCCCAATGACCTTCTTGTTTACATGCTGAAATTAATCGATGGCAATGCTGCATTTTTTGAGGAAGTCTTTAAATTGTGATCAAGTCATTTTGATACATCTATTTTCTTTGTCATTCTTGTAGGATTCTGATCCTAAATTTCAACGTCTGCTGCCTACATTTTATAATTTGAACCACTTGGAAGTACTTCTTAAAACGTGCTGCCCCTGGAAATCATTGATAAAGTTGCTCGAGATCTCACCCAATCTGGAGAATCTAGTCTTTGAAAATGTAAGCACATAGAAAAGATTACGCTCGTGGTATACGCATGGTTACTTGTATACAGTTTTCAAAGAATATCTTTAACTCATTAATGTTTCTTTTAATATGCTTAGAACGTCGAATGTTATACTGCTGATGCCAAGAATGAGCTCCATGAATGGTGTCCACCGAGCATCGTGCCTATTTGTTTGTTGTCAAGCCTGAAGTCTATTTCCGTACGAGGATACAAATGGCGGCCAGATGAGATGGAAGTGGCAAAGTACATGCTGGAGCATGGTGTAGTTTTGAAGAAAGTGATAGTTTATACCAGAAGTATCCCTATGGAAAAACAAATGGAGTTGGAGCAGGAGTTTTCAAAGTTCCCAAGGGCATCAAAAACTTGCCAAATTGAACTTGTGGAACTCAAAGCAAAAGGTTAGACCATTACCAAAAGTGAACGGAATCCTTTCTGTTCTGATGGAACATGAGTGACATAACTTTGTATTGTTTTTGGCTCTCCTTAAATAATCATGGCGAAGAAATTCGACACAAGTTCATGCAAAACTATGTGAGTCTACCTTTCCCATTTATGTGGATGTGCGCAATGTAGTCACTAATCAGTTTGGACGAAGGAATTTAAGATGGGAGGACCAGCAACTTTCTTATTTCAGGCTTTTCACTTTTCTTCTCAGGTGTACTCCACCAGCACTCAAAACTAAATGAGAAGGTTGCTAGCATTTTTTCATTTAGTATTACTAAGAAATTTCGAAATGATGGAATTTGAAACAATGAAATTAATTTCTTAGAATTTGTGAAACTTCTTGTTTGTTTGCCTAAACTGTCAAACACCACTCACCAATGCACTACAAGCTCTTTATTGTTAAACCCAGTAGTCAATAAATATAACATAAAACTTCAGCACGGGCCTCAGCCTATAGTGGCATCCATGTGACTCCGCCCCTGCATCAAACCTCAAATTAAAGGGTTAGATGAAGACGAGAAAGGTATATGAATTGTTTCCTTAAGTATCACTCATAGATTTCGCGTTGCATTGAACACATCGTGGTATGGTATCGTACATTTTTCTGTTATAATGATTCTCTCTAGAATATTGCTTCACCATATACACTGAACAGTGTAATGACGAGTGCTTACCAGAAGTTACGAAATGTCATTAGCTAAGGATGAGATTGTTTATACTTACCGTTAGCTTTTCAGAGGTTGTTTCTTATTTAATTTGAAAAGATATATAGTTTTTAAAAATAACAATGTAACTAGATTACGTAATACTCGTTAAAGTGCCATGTATAGTTTTCGATCCTACCGACTCTGTTGGTGACTCATGTAAAATTATCAGCTGCACATAAAGCAGCACCTGTTCAATTGAGCACCGTAAGAACACCATGAGAATGAGATGAGGAAGGAAACACTGAGAATGAGCCTTCAAAAATTCGACGTGTCTTGAAAATTCAAATTGAACACTGCAAAAATCCCCATCATCTGATATGAGACGTTCATAATGCATACCTCAAATCATATCCCGAACTAACGGGCAAAAAATTTTAGAATTGGATCCTGGACCTTAGTGTTCGGAACTTAAGGATCAATTAATCTGAACCGCACAAATTGAATCTAACGGTCTTTATTAACTCATTTTCCTAACCCACCACACACAAACCAACGGCTCTGATTTTTTTTACACACCAATCAACGGTCCAGATGAATTGATCCTTAAACTCTGAACACTAAGGTCCAAAACGAATCCAATTCCAAAAATTTTAGTGTAATATCATGACATAATAATAAAAATTATTATTATAATTCCTGCCGTCAACCTCCTCTGGAGCTACTTGTACACAGATATGCACTCGGTAAAGATGGTGAAAGGATAAGTACACGACTTTTGACTATTGATGCAAATTTAGGTATCTCAACCATTTAGATTTAGGCCATAAGGACATTGACAACATGCATGCGCGACTGTTTCCAGTGAAATCCAAGCAATATAGGCATCGATAGTTGTCAGTTACTCACGAGAAAAATTTACATAGAATTAAAATTTTAAGATGATAGTATCTCAAACTTATACTAAATTTTAAATTTTTTTTTAATTTTAAAAAGCATTTTAAGTGTTTTTTCACTAGGCTCTTGAATTTTTATTAAAATTATAATATACTTACAATCAAAACGATTTTACTAAAGTGCTTATAGGGAGAATTGTTACTTAAAAAATAAAAAATAAAAAAAACAGTTTCAAACAAGCAGAATACCACTCAGTTGATTTACTAGTTATATTATCGACAATTATCTGAATCTGAAGACATTATGTGATAGGGTTAGAAATTTCACTGCCAGGAGGGTATATGGCATGTCAATGTGTCTCCCATAGTTAATGCCACAACTGCCGAAATCTAATTAATTCCATCATTTTCCACAACCAAATCATGTGACCCTGCCTGCAAAAATGACTAGCCAATGGCAAAATCAAGTATTTTTGCATAGGGTGAGGGGAACACACCGCGTGATCAAAGGCTCTACGCAACTGCCACATAAACTCTTCCACAGAGGAATAAGACAAATTGGCCAATAAAATGGCCCTCCATATCCACCGACCAGCCACATACAATTAAATAGCAAGTCGGCGTACTGTGTGGGACCCCCTCAAGTGGTGCATTATTATTTTTTTATTGTTTGTTTTATAGACCAATGTGTATCATGCATCAATTGGTCATGCATGCATATTGCAGAGTGCATAGAAATAAAATCAGCTTTGCTCGGTTCAATGAAGGTGACATTGATTTTCAATATAGTAAACCCAAAAAAAGGTTTTTTCCCTAATTTCTCAAGAGATTGTGCGACGAATACTCGTGGTTATATTGTTATCATTTACAAGTAGACTAATGATACTTGTAATGTGACACAATTGTGAACTGTTGATCAATAAAAATTGACACGTTTTGAACTTTATAACCATGTCATCGTTTACAAGTAAACTCATGCCATTTACAATTATGGATAACTATGAACTGTTAATTAATGTTAGTTAGACTGAAAGTCGTAGATTGATGTCACTGTCCACTCATAGATTGAAATTCGTAGATTGATGGCCGCCATCCACTCATAGATTGATGTCACGTGCAATGTTAAACGACTAGTGAATCGCTAATTGATTAATGTAAATTCCACAATTTTTTAAGAGTGCGCGCGATGAATACTCGTTGTTATACGTTTATCATCTACGAGTAGACTAAATGCCACTTGTAATGTGGAACGACGGTAAACCGTTGATCAATAAAATTTTACACATTTGAACTTTGTAAACGAATGTCATTGTCCACTCATAGACTAATGTTCTTTATGTAGACATATGTCATCGTTTACAAGTAAACTCATGCCATCTTTGGTGATGAACGACTGTAAACTGTTAATTAATACAAATCAGACTGAAAGTCGTAAATTTGCCACTATCCACTCATAGATTGATGTTACATGTAATGATAAACAACTGTGAATCGCTAAATGACTAATTTGAATTTCACAACACGAGCGTCACAGTTAATTTGTTGATTAATGTGAATCTCCGAGTCAACGATGGGCCAACCCAAATTGACCATGCAACATGTATGACATACCAATCCATTGCAACCATTTAGTGCAAATGAAAAGCAGGGAGACAAGTAAAAGAAAAAGGAACATAAAAATTTCCGACTATATATTATTATTTACATAATTAAAAAAACCTGCCCATGTCCGGTTAACAATGATGCAAAACAGCTAGACAATCCCTCTGTCACCGACCTAATATTAACAAAATTTTGGAATGTCCTTGGAAGAAAATTTAAAAAACTAGAAGGGCATGATGCAAAAAAACCAAAAAAAAAAAAAAAGAAAGATTCAAAAGGTAGCTTCCAACACAACGGTCCAACGCGCTTTCCCTTTTTCAAAGTATGGAGGTTGAAATTACCAAAGGGGACCAAGTTGGAAGGACCCCGCAACATCGTCCCGAGATCCAAACAGGCCGTTTTCCTGTTTGGTAAACTGTTGTGGGGCCCGAGGTTCGCCGACGATCAATCACGGTTTACCTCTGCTTTCCCGGAGTGGATTGCAACCGAGTGAGGTAAACTTGGCACTGAATGACAGTTTTACCGAGTCTGAATCCCGGAACAACTGTGAATCCCACCTGCGGTTCAGATGTTGTTGAGAGAAACGCTTCGTCAGCTAAGCTTTCCATGTACACTTCTGAAAATCGGCATCCCTTGCTTACTTGGAAGATTGCGGCTTCAGGATCGAAGGAGAAGGCCAAGCAATGCAGTAGCCAGACACGTTTCGCCATTTCAGCAAACGAAGTAAAGAAATTAGAGCTCGGAAACTCACCTGCATTGATGAGGTTTCTTTGATTCAGATTGCCGAAAAATGATGTTTCCATCTTGGGATGAACCAGTCGTAAGTACTTGACACGGCAGAACTTAGCAAATGCTGATCTGGGATTCTGGGCAAGGTACTCCTTCGGCCTCATTGATTTGAGCTCCGTAAATCTCACAAAAAAGAGCTGCTGCTGTTGTTTCTTTTTCTCTGGCAAGGACTCATTTGGGAGTGAGAAGTTGGGGTGCTGGAAAGCATCGAACATTTCCTTGCAAACAAAGTGTTCGAATGCAAAACACTTGTGGTCTTCTTTCCAATAAACCACATTGCGGTCAATCGCTTTAGCTGCTGCATGAATGTCCCAACCGGTAGATTTCATATCATCCATCATCATCCTAACATAGCTCCGAATGGACTTTACTGTGTGTCGGAGAACTGCAATGAAATGGTTAGGACTTAAACCAGATAACTGAAGATTGTCGAACACATGTAGCTGCCCACTCTGGTTTAAACTTCTCTCAAGCAACTTATTCTGATTCTTGGCCTCCTCTAACTTTTCTCCAAGAAACACAATTTCAGAGTCCTTAAGCCTCACCTGAGATTCCAACTTTTTCCCCATGATTTCATAGGTTTTTAGAACGCTCTTCTGCTCCTCGATCTCAGCCAAAACCAGTGTAGTCTCAGGTTTAGGATCAAACTGCTTTTTTAAGAAACACCGCTTCAACTCAGACAAGTTCTTCAACTCGAAGACTACCTCTTTGTCAGCAGCTTGGATTCCTTCACCATCATAGGGAGACTGAGCATACTGTAGTTGTGCATACGCAGCTTTAACAGATGAAACGCTTGCAAACAGTTTCGCTAGAAGAGCCTCAAGGGCGACTCTTTCCTGAAGCTCCTCATTGTTCTTGTCAAATGACTCAGACTGACCAACCATAACCTTACCACCATTCCGGTCATTTTTTACATTTTCTTGGGACTTGACTTTCTGAATTCCAATTTCTTGAGACTTCCCCTTCTGCACTCCATTTTCTTGGTAGTTTACCTTATGATCTCCAAATTCTTGGGACTTAACCTTCTGAACTTTGAATTCTTGGGACTTTGCGTTCTGAACTCTGAACTCCTGGGACTTAACCTTCTGAATTCCGAACTCCTGGGACTTAAACTTCTGAACTCCGAAGTCCTGGGACTTAACCTCCGGAATTCTGAATTCTTGGGACTTAACCTTCGGAATTCCAAATTCTTGGGACTTAACCTTTGGAATTCCGAATTCTTGGGACTTAACCTTTGGAATTCTGAATTCTTGGGACTTGACTTTCTGAACCCCATCGACTGGGGCAATACCTGTTGCAGCCCGAAGATGAAGAACTTTAGCAATAGCACGTGCCAATCTACTCTTCTTCGGGGTCACAGATGACGGTCTCACCACATCCATCTGCAAAACAAAGATCACAAATGATGGAGAGGGGATAGATAGAGTGATGAAGATCTAAGAGATTCTATCCAAAAAAAGAAATTTAAAGAACCAAAAGGAATAAAGATACGGGGATACTAATGATGACAATGATGAGAGTGTTGAAGGAAAGGTAAAAAAGCAATATGCTTTAACACTTAGACCACGGCCATTGATAGAGGAGGGAATGTTTCTTTTAGTTTTGCTCTTTCAACTTTTAAGAGTTTCCGATTTGCTTTCTTTCGAAAGTGTAACAAAAGTAGATTTGAAAACGCGGGAAAAAGCGAAAGCAATGCAGAGTGAAGAACACGAAGAGGGAGAAGCTATGGAAGAGATATTCAGCAGACAGGATCAAAAGACGCGTATAAATCAAAATTCTAAATGCAAATCAATGGAACACTAGGAACCTCGGTTACAATGGCACATGCATTGTGATATTAAATTCGAAACAGACCAAAGATCAAAGATTAAACAATAATACACTTTTTAATAACTTAATTAGAATTTGGAGGGCATGGTTAGTGGTGATTCCTGTTCTTGACATTCTTTATCATTCTCTCCCCAACTCTACCGTCAGGTCATTCCTGCTATTCAAGTCAACAAAATTTAGGTAAGTGCAGAGCACCCTTCATCTTAGAAAATAAAAAAGGAGCTAATTTCCAAACCCTTTTTTGTGTTTGTGGGCCCCCACCGTCGGACCCACGGTGCACACATCAATGGTTGCCTAAGTCTTTCTCCAAGTCAAAATTCCAAAAGTTAGAAACGCATTCTCAATTAGGTCTTTCAAGTAAGTTCCCAGTGTGCGATGAGTAAACACGTAGAAGATCATAAGAGTTAGAAATGTAATTGCAGGACACAAAAAACCTTGTCTAACCAAATTAACCAAAAAACACAAGCACAAAGGGTTAGTAGCTCGGTTGGTCAAGAACACTCTGCCCTTGCAACCGAGGTCCCGAGCTCGATATACAAAATAAAACAAAGGGCATCCACCCTAGGATTCCCTTAGGCACCCCACTTAGAACAACAGTGAGGTCCTAAAGAGTAATCTCTGCAAAACCAGAAAATCTGAAATTCGTGGGACCCATCATAGTGATAATCTTATTAGGAATTTTGGATCATCTACACCACAATCCACAATCCGCAATCATGGTTTTTAGTACACCCAAAAGCGGTGGATTCTTTTCATTGCCCTCCAACCACCCCCAAATGCATCAGACCATTACCATGTAAGAACATGAAATTACACAATCACCCCCACTGGATAACACTTCATGGCACAGAAAAAACTCATAGAGATCTGAGCCAGATTGTACATGACATGCAGATTATTATTGTAATCCAACGGGCAAATATTTGATTCCCACTGCCACATTTTTCCTGCTCCCCGTATACTGACAAACCTCGTCTCCCTCCATTTTTTTGCATTCCTACCCCACACGTCTAGGGTTTGTGACTCACAAACCTCGTCTCCCTCCATTTTTTTGCATTCCTACCCCACACGTCTAGGGTTTGTGACTCACAAACCTCGTCTCCCTCCATTTTTTTTTTTTTTTTTTTTTTTTGGCAGGAAAGGGATCCTCTAGATCCCTCCATCTCATCCTCCTCATCAAACAATCCGGGTCCTTGAAATTTAATCCAATAGTTAAAAACATGAGCCCACTTTGAAAATTATAAGAACTTTAACCGTTGTATCAAATTTCAAGACCAGATTGTTTGATGAGTTTGATGAGGAAGATTAGATGGAAGAGATCCGGATTCCTTTCCTTTTTTGCATTCCTACCCCACACGTCTAGGGTTTGTGACTCATTGCATTAACCCATAAATGTTTCTAATGTTAAAAAGAAGCTAGATTACAAAGATTAAACAAATATAGGTTAAGTTAGATTATACATATACAGGTTTCCACAAATCTCAAAATTTCAATGCCACACTTAACCATGTTTCTAATTTAATTGACCGAGTTCAAATAACAAGTGTCGTTGTCACACTATCACATTACTGATTACATTGCCAACCTCATCTCTCACAGCTGAGATCCGCTCGCAAAAGTGGGTTTCGCGGAAACCCCACTTAACGAAAGACAGTAATTAGTAAGTGGATCAGTAAATGTGGTAACAAATAGCACTACCAAATATTGACATGCTAATCTTAACATGAACTCTAAAAGACCTCAAATGAGTGTTGAACAAAAGATTATAGATCTTGCATTGAACCCCACAAGCTGGACACCACAAATCTCTTACTATTCTTAGCAATAAGATTTGTAAAAGCAAAAGGGTGGGGGTCCCACACAGATATAGCAAAGCAAAGTCATTGGCAAACACAGAAACCATATCACAAATGCAAAGTATGGAAACACAGAGAAAAGAGGGAAGGGGTGGTTTTCCAGGACCACTATTCTGGTCCTGCAAACACTTTAGCAGAACCTAACCCTATAATCATGGGCAAAAAAGGCCCCAAACCAGTAATTAATCATGTCATTAATCATAAACCAAGCCTTGCTTTGACCACTAACTGGTCAACCACACAATATCTCGCGTAAAATACAATTCAACAGACCTTAGAAATATCACGAGAAAATGCGATCAGTTTCAGTTTCTCTTCATTGTAACGTAAATCTCAAGCGAACAGAACGACGACGTCGACAAGACAACCCGCCGGAGGAAGAAATGGTGTCTTTCCTACCTTGCAAAACAAACCCAGAAATCAGAAACACTGAAGAAAAAAAAATTAAATAAATAATTTATATTTTCTGAAAAATAAATTAAAAAAGCAACTTACTTTGTGTTTTTTCTTTCCAATGAGAAAACAACAAGTGTTCTTAGAAACCCAGAAGCAAAAATCGAAGAAATGAACAGAAAAACTTCAAAAAAAGCGTTTGGATTTTGAGGAATATATATAAAAAAAAAAATCACCGACCTTAGCTCTAATTAAAAGCTAAAAAGAGACAAATAATGAAGAAAAAACCGTTTCACAAACCCCTAAAATATGAATTAAATGCACTAATTAAGTTTCTTATTAAATAAACAAAAATGGGCAGCTAAAAACCCAGCAGGAAAGGTTAAAAGCAGCGCAGTTCTTACCTTTTGAGGAAAACACTCGGATTTCTGAAGGGTTTCTGTATCTGTTTCCGAATCGAACTCTTCAAATGCTTCAATGCCTACAGGGTCTTGGGTTTTGTTTTCCGACCGTTTTCAGAAACGAAAAACTGGGTTTTGGAGACGGAAACGGAGTTTGAAAAGGGTTTTTGGAAATGCGTTTTCGGAGAACGAAAGGCCAGAGATTTTCAAAGAAATACAAAGAGCTGGAGCATGCAGGAAGACAGAGAGGGGGAGGGAGGAACGAGCGTGGTGTGAAATGGCGAAAGAGGGCACGGTTTTGGGAGAAGGGTTCGACAGCAGGGGCATTGGGAATTAAAAAGGGCTCGCAGGGTCGGGTCGCTTTCGGAATTTTATTACACCGGATGTGCCCTTGTAATTGTAGGGGTTTTCCTGGTCCGTTTGGATGGAGACGCTGAGGTGCGGTAGGGGTAGTTTGGGGTTCTAAAAGTGGAATCTGACCGTGTAGACTGGTAGATCTGACGTAGATCGCAGGCGGAGAAGTTTGGAAAAATGCACGGTGTGTGTTGATTGTTGGAAACGGTGTCGTGTGTGGATACTGAGTTGGAAAGTTTAGGTGTGAGTGGGTGCGCATGTCAACATGTGTCACCCCCTCTTTCCCAACTAAGCAAATATTCATATTCTTTGTTAATGGAAAATATGAATTATTTGATTCGAGAATATCGATATGTTTGTGGACAATATTTTTTTAAGAAAGGAAGAAACTTGGAAGTATACAAATTCATACAATATGTAACTTTGATTTTTTCCGACCAAATTCATATAGAAGGGAGTGTGAACGAAAATAAAAATCTAATGCAATTTTCTGTCAAGAAAAAAAATCCAAGTGCAATTTTGTAAAGTTAAAAAGTTTAAAGCAAAAATTGTGTTATCTACTTTTTTTTTTTTTTTTTTTTTTTACACTATTATTAATTTTTGTCATTTGATCTTTTTCAATTCATTTGATCCTTTGATATTTTTTTAATTTATGACGATCAAAAATTAAGAATAATATGTAAAAGGTAAAAAATAAAAAAAAATGTGTGGGCAGCACAACCTTAAATCAAATATCCATATCAAATAAAAAAGAATCAAACAAAAAAGAAGTGCATGAAAAATAAAAAGAATATAATAGTTGACATCGTGGTTTATTCAAACCAAAATAAAAATTAATTAGATTGAATTGCATCTGGTACTACTTTTATCGTTTTTGTAACGGTCGTCATTCACAAGATATTCATCTTAAATTTCTATATTCAGCCCTCAAAATCCCACAACCATTCTTATGGATGCTGAGCCACGATTTGTTCACTTTGCTAGAGGAAGTTCTATGTTCAAATCGACAAATTTCTCGTTGAAATATCAATTCAATGACCCTCTTCCATTCCGTTCATACAAAGCATAAGACATATTTAGCAAACTATGTCTTTGTTTAAACACCAAAATTAATCGAAAACAAATAAACTAATAATTAACAATTGGATTTGAGTTTTGGGTGATTAGTCTAAATCAAAATCGTCCTACCTCTTAGATTGAAATTAATGGCCGTTTGGACCATGCGTTGGAACAAAATAATTATCAAATAATGATTCCTACAAAATCCCAGATAATTGAAATTTGGCCAATCCAATACCACAAAAGTGGCTTGTGGTTCATGTCTTTGAATGGTAATTAGCGGTCTGGGGTCCCACAAAATTCTATTAAAAAAATTAATTACTAACTTTAGTCTTTTTTTTGAAAATTCTTCTGAAGGTGACAGATTAATAAATCAAGGAAAATAGAAGATTTTATCAGCTTTACTTTTAGTGTTGTTTTTTTCCATACGTTTATGGAATTTGTCATGGCTCATTTGTTCTAGTGACTAATGGGTAGTGACAGATCGAAATTAAAATATGTTTGGGCAAATGAAAGTCTAATGTTGAAATCATTTCTTTATTCAACTAATTGATTTTATAAGGACAATATTCGACTCTTTGACAACTTGATGGTATTTCACCATATAAATATTATAAATAATATTGTCATTAATTTTAGAAAATTTCATTCAAATTATATATTATTTAGTCAATTTATGATAATAAGTAACATATTCAGGACGAACGTTCATTTTGTATGATTCAATTAATGAATACACCTTTTTCCAAATCGAATGAATTTTTTTAAAAACGATAAATTTTTTTTTTCTAAAATTGACTAATTGGTAGCTTCGCCACGGCAGTTTACCTTTTCGAGGGCCAAAAAGACTCAAAGAGGTATAGGGTTTAGGGTCATATGATTCATCAGCGTTAAGAATTAAACCTAGAATGACCTGTCTATAATTTGTCCCTAGTCACTGAGCCACCCTATAATGACTCTAAAGATGCTATTTCAATTGTAACATTTGTACTAGAAAATGATTTTACCTCGTTATTAAGAGAGTAAAATAATGTCATACGGTTATAAAGAATTTAAGAGCAAGAGAGATATGACTCCTTTCTTTGTATGGCCGTCCAACCTCAGTGAGCGCCTCCGGCGTTCCCACCACCATCACCGCCTTAATTTGTGATCAAATGCATACCATTCCCTCTTAGTAACGGCGATAACACCCGACAGCAAAAGGGTACCGCTCTTCTGCAAGGTTGGTGGTTAACGATTTTGCAATTGTGATAAAATAGTGTGGGATTCAAAAACCTCACCTAATAATTATATTATTTTAATTGTGTTTAGCATTTAACATAAATGACACAGACAAATAAAACTTAGATCTTAAGTTATGATGTTCGTTATCACAATTGTAGTTTACGTGATTACGTTTTATTAACGATAATAATATTTATATATTGTTGATGATGTACAAAGAACGAACGACCGTCCATACCTAGACTATATACTTACAAATGCACGTGCTTAATTCCTTGTTCCGAAACCCGCTTGGCTCCTGTGAAAAAATTAACACATCCTTACCCTCCATCTTCCGACCATGGCTCTGCTCATCCCACCCTTAACTTGTGAGAATTTCAAGCAATATGCTGAATTAGTGATGGGCTTTGGGAAAGAGTGGCTGGGTATAGACTTCCCATGCCCACTAAGCACAAAACATTGCTGGCCCATAAAATATCCATGCCCATATATTAGCAAGGCATTAAATGTATCTGATGACCGAAAAGAAATGTTATTTGTACTTTAAATTTTTCATTTTGTATTCATTAAAAGTGTAATTTTATTTTTAAATATGAAAACTTTGAAATGCAAAATGAGAATTTAGAAGTACCAATAATAATTTCCTAACAGAAATAGCTTTTGATATATCTATGTACCGAGTTGTTGATAATCGAAAGGGGGGGCAGGGGGGTTTAATTAATGGAGATGAAGAGTGAAAAAGTAGAAATATAAAAAACGTATGATGTAAATAGTATAAGTTCTGGTTTGGCTTTGAGGTGCTTAAAAAAAAAACTACTTATTTTTAAAGTTTTTATATTGAAGGTGTTTGGTAAACTTAAAAAAAAAAAAAAAAAAAAAAAAAAAAGAAATTTATTTTGGAAGCTTTGGTGATTGAGAGCTGAAATCATTAGGAAAGCCGAAGCAGCTAAATGCTGGTTTGGAAAATTGGTTTTTTTTTTTTCAAAGCACACAGAGCTATAGAGCACTTTTAATGAAACTTTCTAAAGTTTAATAACACTCTCGTCATTTTAACAAAATGACAGGTCTTGTCCTTAGTACTCAAACTGGAATCTCTCACACTCGTTCACCCTCTCGTATCAAAGCAGGACCGCTGCTATCCCGCCCACTTTCGCTCAACACCGACCAACACCACTGCACCAACATGCATCCCTATTCTCCTTCCAGATCCTCCAAATACACAAATAAGAAAAGGATTCAATCTTTTTGAGAAACCATTTTTGAAGCATGAGTCTCCATCGTCTGGAAGCATGCATCAAATTGAAATGGCTTTGCCACCTTCTCTAATCACCAAACCAGAAACGGCTTCGCCGATCTCCATCGTCCCTCGAACCCAACCCCTTCTTTGCTTCAAATTGATTTCTCTCTCTCCTATGAGACCCATAACTTCTTGTTCGAAAGATTTGGAGTTCGTCTGAATTTGGATTTGGGTTTTAGAAAGGCGTCTTTTCGTATCTGACATGATGGGGCAGAAAGGTTTACGGATTGGAACTGGAGGGATTGGAGGTGGCGTTTTTGTCGGGTATAAAGAGGTTGAAGGGAAGGACGGCGGAGCGGGATTGAAGCTCGTCGAAGAAGCCAACTCCATAAACTAAAGCCTGCACTTCCTTTTTCATGACCGCCAAAGCTGCTTGATTTTGGGTTCTTGAGAGAGAAGAGTTTGAGAAAGGGATAACCTTGGGCATATCAACAATACATTTTCATAATTAATTAAATTTTTAAAAGTTAAAATAACTACAAATAAATGGATAATTTTGTCATACTAATTAATATTTAAGAAAAAGTTTATAAATTTTTTTTAAAATAAAGTATATTTAGTAATTCATCTTTATTTGTTAAGAAAATTACATTAATAACACATTTAGTATATATCATTTTTTATCATTGCAGACATTCATAATTGTTTTACATAAAAGTTTACCAAATATTATCATACTGTTTTTTTTTTTTTTCAAAAGTACTTTTATATAAAAAAGTTTATCAAACACTCTGCTGCTTATTTTTACAATACAACATAATCAATTTTTTTTTAAAACACAGTACCGTGCTAAGCATGGATGTATTGAGAGACTTCTTCAGATTGAAACCTCAATATAGGGGCGTGGATGTATCGTACAATAAATAAATGAAAAGTAAAAGTAATACTCCTATTTTCCCTCACTTGTCATTTATGACTGACACTAATAAAAAAAACCAGAGATCATTTACTTCCACTACACGTCAATCCCTAGCAAAGCTTCTCTCCCATTTTGTCCATTTATGTCATGAACCAATTAAAAGCCAAACAAAGCCACTCTATTTTGTACAAGAAAATACTTTAATTCAAAAGTTAACCATTCAGAAGGCGAGAAGGGCGGCAAGCCAAAAATTATTCGTAATTCCCTTAAATCCACCCATTTGGCAGGAGCATATTCACTTAAATATTTTTTGCCACGAAATGTTGGATTTATTATTTTTAAATATTTGAAGCTTATTGTTTGTTCGGAAGATCAATAGACAAGCTTGCAGGCTTTAATAGTGCTGTGCTGGGTTGTGTGTAGTGTACGCTAACCGAACGGAGAGGCCTGCGCCGTGTGTTGGTTTTACCGACTCCAAATGACCGATTCTATCGGTCGGACGGGTTAAGTGGTCCAAGCCTGAGAATTACGGTGTCGGGAATGAACGCTTCTGCGCGAGCCTTGTCCGGTACAAACGCTTCAATGGTCGAAGCTTGAGAAATACGGTGAACATGTCAACGGGTGAGTTCAAATTCAATGGTCGAAGCTCGAGAAATATGGAGAACATGTCAACGGATCGTCCATTTTTTGTTGATAAATTCCAGCGCCGGTGACCAGAGGCTCCATTGACAAAATCAACGGCAGAATAGCACCAAGATTGAATTTTAAACGCAGAGCAAACCAGATAACAAACTCAATTTCTTGTAACGACAGAAACAGCAAAATTCAGATTTTCGGGCAAATTCACTTGTGTTAACAAAGAGTCAAATACACTCTAACAAAGTGAATTTCTACACCTAATTAGCAAGAACAAAATCCTGGCAGTAGCTTCTCAAAGGTGTCCTTAAAGACTTCAGACAGTAAATTATAAAAATCCACAGGAACCGATACAACGACACTTGACATATAACACTGTTTTTTTTAAGAGGATTGCATTGCTTTTGTATTCTCATGAAACGGAGTGATAAGAGACTAGCCTAATATCTTGAACTTCTCCGTTAAAACCTACTTACATCTCTCAGCACACCAAAATTGTCAGGGCGAGACCATTACTCGGCAATACACGTGCCTAGAAACCAAAGAAACCGAGCTCACTGGCTCTCTCCTTCTCAAATGTCTCGAAGTACTGATAGATGATTGTCACTGCAAGCAAGATTCCGGTCCCTGAACCAATTGCCCCCATGAAATCGGCCAACACTGTGAGTGCACCGATGCACATGCCTCCGAAAGCAGCAGCTGTGGGAATGTAGCGGTTCAACTCCTTCTGCAAGTTTGACTCACGGTGACCAGGCATGACCATTTGTTGTTCCTGCAAATTGGAAAGGGATACAGTTAGCATGACGCTTAGCGTGTATTGAATAGGTAACATTATGTTAACAAAAAGCCGGATCTAATTGTTCAGGTACATATTTATGGTTTAAATAGCGCATTAGGTAAGAACATCAATAGAGGAGTAGATTGGGTCTGATCTGGCCACTTAAGTTGTCAAAAAGTGGGAAGAATGTCAGTGTAGATTGGGTCAGACCTACCTACACTAACCCCTCATTTGCAACAAATCAAACAATTTGTTTAAATCATTAAAATTAATACCTTGAGCTGCTTGGCGACATCTTTGGCAGATGATCCAGAAACTTCAATCCACGTTTTTGAGAAAAGTGCACAGGCAGTCAACATAAATATGAGATAGAACAGTGCATGGAAGGGATTGGCTGCCATATCAGCCAAGCTGCAAAATATAACCGCAGCATATCAACTGAAGTGGGGATCAGCAGGAATAGAGAGGAAGCACGTAATCATCAGGTTTACCAACAAAACTCAAGCTTTATCAAGCATAAAACAAAATATTTTCAAAAGGAAAATACTCCCAAGTACCTAGAAGGTGCGGTGATATAATATGCTAGACCACCAACAGGAACGAATTGCCCTCCTGAATATTCAGATTCCTTCCATTTGCCCAAAAGATTCACTAGGAAATTTCCGCTGTACCTCCTGTAGAGCAACTGTACACACACATAAACTGGTCACAATAATGTGGTAGAAGAAACAGTCCCCAAACAGACCATACAAGCATAAAATCTCCAGTACCTGGGAGATGAAGTAAAGGTTGGACACAAGTGCAGACTGCAAAATGATGGGCATGTTGGAGGTATAGAACAGCTTGATAGGATAGGAACCCTGCTGTCCACGAGCATTCTTTGATCTCACAGGCAGAACCACGCGGAACCCTTGGAAATAAATTACTATAAGGAAGATCAACACTGTGGCTAGCAGATTTGTCACGTTCGGTAGATTCTGCCGGTAGAAGGCCTCCCGGAGAGCTCGAACCTTATCTGTTCGAGTAATCAGAAGATGGAACAGGGCAATAACAGCACCTTCAAATTCAGCTCCTCGCCCACTGTTGATAGTGGTAGGGCTAAATGCTTTCCAGATAATGTTTTCACTGAAAAAGAATAATGTAACTTTTAAGTACTTAAAATTTGGAATAGCATATTAGAAAACTTCCCCAAAAACTTGAACATGCTGACTCATAAACTATTCCCACTTCTGGACATATTAAGGCAGAAGAAAGGATAAAGAACTCACCAGATATTGGTGGCAATGAAAAGTGAAATTCCAGAGCCTAGACCATATCCCTTCTGAAGAAGTTCATCCAAACATATCACAATGATACCGGCAAAGCAGAGCTGAATGATAATTAAAATGGCATTTCCAACTCCAAGTTGGCCAACACTACCATACATGCCAGAGAGAACATACGCAACTGCCTCACCAATAGCTATCAGGATACCCAATAACTTCTGTGCTCCATTTCTGTGAAGAAAAACATAAATCAGGACATGCAATACATATAGCAAAACATGTATACAAGTTACGAATAAAAGAGAATACTAAAACTTAAGACAAACATAACAGCAGATTTGAAACCGCAGCAACAGAGATTTCCAGAAAAATTAAGTAACTAGAGACAGGTGACCACGATTGACATGCATGATTTACTAGACAGTGGCACTTGAGTTTGGATTAGTTTCCAAAATGTATTCAAATACAATTTTTGAAAAGCAGCAGAAAACAAAGGTATTGAAGTTTCGGAACCAAAAACATAATTTAATGTCTTGAGCTTTCAAGCCTGTATTTTGAAAACTCTTTCTGAAAAACACTTTTGGCTTCATATATCATCAAGAACTGGAGACCGTTTAGGCAAACAACCACATCAAAAAAGATTAACCACTAAAAATTTCAAAGGCCTAAGGTATACTTACAAAAGAGCACGATCTTCGCGTACATTGTTGTCAACTTCAATAATCTTAGACCCAGCAAGGAGTTGCATCACCAGCCCAGATGTGACAATTGGGGTGATCCCAAGCTCCATGACAGTCCCGCGGTTGGAAGCGAGGATAACACGCATCCAATAGAAGGGATCTGCCCCCGTGGTAGAGTGAATGCCATACAGAGGGAGCTGGCTGCACACCAAGAAAATGAACAGCGAGATAACGGTGTATATCACCTTCTCTCTGAATGGAACTTTCCGGTCAGCGCTCTGAACTTCGGGCAGAAATGACAGAAACGGTCTGACCAAGTGAAGAACTCGAAATCCTCCTCCCATCTTGCTTCGTCTAATCTAATAACCTAATCCAAAAAAATCAAAATTTAAAACCCATTTAACACCAAGCCAAAATCTTTCGCATTGAAAACACTAAATTGGTACAAAAATTTGACATTTTTGGTAAGGGGCATTCCGATCCAGCTTAATCTTATGAAATTAAGAAACTGAAACACATTCATAGTTTCATACGCATGCATAGCATCTAGATTCACAGAAATATACAATTCCGATCCATCACATATCACATGCATACATAATGCCATGCATAAATACATACATACATGCTTCAATAACTATACATATATGAATCGATACATGCATGCATATATACATAAGTGGATCGCGGAGATCGAAATCGAGGACAAATCATAACAGATCTGAGAATGCCGAAACAAAATATAAATAAGAAATTGAGATCGATTCGAGGTTGGGAAACTGACCTCGCAAACCACAATTTGGGATCTCCAAACCCTAGAAGTGGGTTTTCTCCGATGGGGGAAAAATCGATCCGAGAGAGAAATTTCGGATCTGGTTACGAGCTGAAAAATGAGAAATGGGCTCGAAGAGCTTCGGCGATGTAAACGAAGGGCGTGCGTGGGAGTGCCGGACTCGCAGGCCACGAGGTCAAAGCGAATGGGTATTTGACACGTGTACTGATAAATACGTGGAGTAGGACACTATATGTGTCAATTTTAATTGACTCCTTTTTTGGTTGAAATTTTTAATTTGACTCCAATTTCGAAATTAGAGTGGATGGGCGACATTTTCAATTTTTGCAAACTTGGTCATTTTTGTGGGAAAGAGATCATCTTAGAATCCCTTCCATTTAATATTTCTTATTAAATAATTTAGATATTTGAAATTTGATCAAATAATTCAGATATTTGAAATTTTATGAAAAGCTAAAAATACGGGCTCACTTTAAAAATTATAATAACTTTAATCGTTTGATCAAATTTTAAGGTTAAGAATCCGGATTGTTTAATAAGAAAGATTAGGTGCAAGAGATCCGAAGAGGATTAAGATTTTAGAATTTGATGTGGGGACTAAAGTTCGAAAGTGTTTAAGGTTTAAGAAATAAATTCCAAAGTTATCTTAGATTTGAAGTTCATGTATGAATTGTAAGATTTGGAAAAACCTTGGTTAGTCGAGTCTCGATCTAGGGTTAGAATCATGATATGAGATCATGAACTTAAGGCGGGGATTCATTCTCACGATTGGAGGCTTAGGATCATACATTTAGGTTAACGAATTAGGGTGGGCACTGTGCCAAGGTCTTTGATCGTTTAATGGGCTGGATCAGATAAGTATAGCCAATTAAAATGGATATCAATCCAAATCTCATGTTTGATGGTGTTAGATGTATGTTGAATGAGATTAGACGAAATGGTCCACGAATTCAAACTCGGGTGGATTATGTACCTCACACATGGGGTTACAGCTTCACATGTGTAAGGTGAGCATGTCATATTTTTTTTTTTTTCTGAACAAACGATATTATCTACATTAAAAGGGAGAAGGTAGGCATAGCCTCATTGTGACATCCCACATCGCCCAATGGTGTGATCCTTATATGTATATTTTCATCCCTACCTAGCACGAGGCATTTTGGGAGCTCACTGGCTTCGGGTTCCATGGGAACTCCGAAGTTAAGCGAGTAGCATGCGAGAGCATTCCTAGGATGGGTGACTCATTGGGAAGTTCTCGTGTGAGTTCCTAGAAACAAAACTGTGAGGGCGTGGTCGGGGCCCAAAGCGAACAATATCGTGCTACGGTGGTGGAGCGGGGCGGGGAAGTGGTCAGTCCCGGGTGGGGATGTGACAATTTGGTATCAAAGCCTAACCCTGGCGGTGGTGTGCCGACGAGGACGTTGGGCCCCTAAGGGGGGTGGATTGTGACATCTCACATCGCCCAAGGGTGTGATCCTTATATGTATATTCTCATCCCTACCTAGCACGAGGCATTTTGGGAGTTCACTGGCTTCGGGTTCTATGGGAACTCCGAAGTTAAGCGAGTAGCGCGCGAGAGCACTCCTAGGATGGGTGATCCATCGGGAAGTTTTTGTGTGAGTTCCCAGAAACAAAACCGTGAAGGCGTGGTTGGGGCCCAAAGCGGACAATATCATGCTACGATGGTGGAGCAGCCCCAGGAAGTGGTCCGTCCCAGGTCAGGATGTGACACTCATAATGGGTTAGCAATAATGTGGTTCAAATTCGCCTTTGGCGAGAATCGAACCTAAGTACAAGTGAAGAGAAATACTACTAGACCGTAGTACTAAGTGATTATTTTTTATTATGTTGTAGCCAATTTTCTAACAGAAGAGAGATGGTGCGTCAAGAGAGATTGGAGCGAAAATAAGCATATAGAAATTGTAGAATGTTTAGGAGTATTATTTCTTCTACATTAATGCCTTTATTTATAGTAAATCTTGAAAAAAGAAAAACTTGTCATCTAAGTAAATACAAAGTTTAATAAAAAAAGAATCGCTAAACTAATGAAAAATCTTAAATCCAATTTACTTAAAATCTACACAGTTACACATGGGCTAACAATGCTCGCAACATGTTATACTTTTTCCTCCTAAAAAAAGAAGGGTGATTATATTCACACATCCCAAATTACTTCACCTACACCCTTTTAATTTTTTAATATTTTTTATCAAGTATTAATGGTGTGTAAAAAATATTAAAAAATTTAAAAAAATGTGAAAGAAGTAACTTGGGTGTGTGAATATAATATTTCAAACAAAAAAAAAAAAATCACTTTGAGGGAAAAGTGAAAAAGGAAATAAGAAAAGGCAAGATACAAAAAACAAATCAAGAGAGAAAGAGAGTGAAAGAAAAGCACACGGTTTGTCTGTACACTACACAAATCGCAGCTCCCACTCTCAAAAGTACGCAGCAAAAACACAGCCCCATCTCGTACTTGCTAAACTAAATTCAAAAATCCCCAAAACCAGTTTCATCTGCACCTCAGAGGCCATGATTTTCCGTAAAGCTTCTTGTACTTGAAAATTCAAAGCCAAGCAATTGCCTTTTGGGTTTTGTAAATCAGTGCAATGAGAAATTCCCATCTCTTCCTCACTCTCCTAACACTCACTGTCACTTACTCCCTCCGATTCCAAGCTCATGCTGCTCCTGCAGGTAAACTTTCAGTCACCATCTTCCTCTGGCTTTCTCTGATGGTTCAGATTGTATGTTTGATCTGTTTGGCAACTGGGTTTGCTTTGTTTCTTCATTTACTTCTCTTATTTTGCTTGAAATATTTTATCATATTATTAAAAAATAAAAACCGACTTTGGAATATTGCTTTGCATACATAATTAGATACCCCAATTATTCATTTTTCTTGGTTCTGCCTACCGGGATCTGTTTGTTCTGATATTCCCAAATAACCCTCTTTCTCTCTCATTCATTTAGTAACGATAGTATGTTGGGTTTCTGTGATCTGTTTACAGGGGATTTCAGATACTTGTTGTTACTGCACTTGTAATATTGTTTTGAGTTAAATTGTGTTTGCTCAGGGCCATTGATAAAGCACTTGTCTTCTCTTCTCAAGTGGACTCGGGAAATATCCTCCAAAACACCCCAAACAGGTAATTTCAAGTGACTTTTTCAGCTTATTTGTTTTGGTTTTCGTGAACGTTATGCTTGCTCAAGGATAATTTTTCTGCAAGTATTATAAGGTTTGTCACTTTGTTTTATTACAGAGAAGAATGTTCTTCAATATGAGAATGGGTACTTAGTTGAGACTGTTTTGGAAGGAAATGACATTGGAGTTATTCCTCACAAAATCCGCATCTCAGAGGATGGGGAGCTCTTTGCTGTGGACTCCGTTAATAGCAACGTTATGCGCATTACTCCACCGTTGTCCCAATGTATGCAAAATACTTATACTGTTTCACCTTACTTGAGATTTGTTCCCGGCTTCTCTCTAACTTAATATTTGTATTTGTTGTTTAAATCTTTTGACATTTAAAGGTTTTGTGTTCCTCTTTTTTCGTCAGATAAAATTTCTGTATATCAATTACTCGATGCTAATAATTTTCTTATAAAGAAAGTAACAAGATGGTGCTTACAGTCCTGTAGTGTAGGTTAACTGTGGAATTCAATAATCAATATTAATGAGTTGCATTGTTATATGAATTATTATCTTTTTCATAATACATTCCTTGATTTCCAATTTTCATTTTTGAACATTTCATTGCTGCAGATAGTAGGGGAAGATTGGTTGCTGGGTCATTTCAGGGTTACGCTGGACATGTTGATGGGAAGTCAAGTGATGCTCGTTTCAATCATCCCAAAGGTGTAACCATGGATGATAAAGGGAACGTGTATGTTGCTGATACCTTGAATCACGCCATACGAAAGATTGGAGACGCTGGTATGTACATGTCATTTTCATAGTTATTTAGAAGCTTATACAGGTGAAAGCTGGCAACAAGTGAAGGTAAATATGAGGGAAAATATCAAATTTCTTTATGTATGTATGCATGTATTTATGTTGAATTAGCTGAAAACCATTTTTGCGAATCCCTTTGTAGAGAGGAGCATATTTCAATTTCTGAAATTCTAATGCAAACTGTTTGCAGGAGTAACAACCATTGCGGGTGGGAAATCAAATGTTGCAGGCTATAGAGATGGGCCCAGTGAGGATGCCATGTTCTCAAATGATTTCGATATCATATATGTTCAGCCTACTTGTTCGTTGCTAGTTGTTGATAGAGGAAATGCTGCTCTCCGGCAGATCTCTCTCAACCAGGAGGATTGTGATTATCAGTACAGTTCAATTTCTGCCACAGGTTTGATCCCATGATGTTTATGTTCAGTTTCCATTCATTAGGCATAATTACGATGGTTGGTGGTATGACTGTTATATTAGTTTGACCATGCTAGTTGTTTAAGCAAGCATACTTGTCAGTCTTCATGTACATAGTGTTTTACCCCTACAATTTGCATAGGTTACTATAACTGATTCTCCTTTTAGTTTATGTAAGTATGGTTTCACATACTGTATACGAACATTTGAAATGATCTGTATCAGTTAGCTCTGCAGACAAAGGGTGGCCTATGTGTTTTATTAAGTCTATTACTAAAGATGTCATATTGATGGTTTATGTCTTAAAGGATCCAAAGAAATAGCAGGGTTTTATTGCCAAACTATTATATGCGGATGTGAGAAATAAGCACCAACTGGACACCAAATTGAGGCCACTGCATTTTGCTTCCAGTATAAAGAATATGATTATGTGGACATTCTGCCTTCTGCGGATAATATATATAGCATCTCCAGTTTCTTTAAACGTTACAGATTCTGTTAATGATTTACTCCGTCCTTTTTACAATTATATATTGTAATACCATTTAGTTGCTTTATATTATTAACCTTCTCTTCGAAGGTTTTTCTTAAGCTTGGGATAATTCTTGGTTATGTGCTGCATTAAAATATATGGTATATATGATGTTTCACAACGATTAGGCCATCAAATTCTGCTTAAGATTGTGAAGCATCGTTCTGACTGATATTTGTGGGTCTTTTGCAGATATCCTTATGGTTGTTGGTGCTGTCTTGGTAGGGTATACTACATGCATACTGCAGCAGGGATATGGACCTTATTTCTTATCGAGAACGGTATGCTTCTTATGATTTACTAATGCGAAATATAAAATAAAAGCTCGTCCCTGTTCCAGTCTTGAACCTTTGTTTTCCAAAATTTGATTGATTTTTCATCCCATCTCAGCTGAAAATGCATCTCAAGTGAAACATGTTATTAAGGAAAAGATTTATTTCTGCCCTTATTATTTTCATTACTGCTTGCGCATGCTTTTATATTCACTATTCTCATCTGTTTTGCGTTCAAAGTATTCATTAATGTCTGAAGTTTTCTCATGGAAAGCAAAAAGTTTGGGCTTTACTGCCCCTTATGTGGTTTTACTGTTCTTAGAGTTTTTCGTTGGGCTAGCGAAGTCAATCCATTTCATTCTTTATGCCTTACAATGGAGCTGTGTAGGTTTCCCACATTGGTAAATTTTATTTGTGCAAGTTGTGTTCTTCGCTTAATCTAATGCATAACTGGTGCAGCAACCGCTTTCAAAGAGTGAAATGAAAGAACATCCAAGCAATGGGAAATCCATGCTACTTGTGAAAAGCATGAAAGAGGAACCGGGATGGCCATCTTTTGGACAGCTTGTCAGTGATCTATCCAAGCTTGGACTTGCAGCATTGGCTGGCATATTCGTTCACTTCCTTCCGTCGCGGTTTATGCCTGGTGGCTCCCAGAAAGGCCTAACACCATTAAAAGGTTCTCTTAGGATGCCTGAAGATGAAGCCGAGGCTCCAGTAGTTCAGAGACAAAATGCTCCTGCTCCTCTGTCTGAAACTCGACAGGCCTATACTCCCAATGCAAGTGAGAAGTATTCAGATATGAAGCCACCAAAAATGAAGTCAACTAGTTTCAAAGATCCCTCTTTGTCAAGCAAGCACCGGTCTTCAAAACGACAGGACTCTGCAGAATTCTATGGATCTGGTGAGGTTTCTTCTCATAGCAGGTCTAAGAGCCAGAAAGAAAGAACAAGGCATCGCCAGCGAGAGAAGAGTGGAGAGGTAGTTTATGGCACGGTTGGGGCAGAACCAAAACTGGTGGATATGAAGGCAGCGGGCTATGACAATCTGAAGTTTGAAAATTACAACATGAGGAGCAGGTATGGGGCTGATAGTTCATACCGCTTATGATCAAACCGTGACCCCGTGACTACGCTTTGCCACGCTGCAAATTTCAGCTAGTTTTTGCCTGATTTTGAATGTGTATCCCGTGAGTCTGCACGTTTGTTACCAAAGATGTGTTTTGAAGAGGGAAAAAAATACAGATGGCTGACGATTCTAAACAAGTATTATCTGACATAGGACTGTTTAGTCCAGGCACCATACACTGCAGTCATTTTGTGAGGAAGTTAATGAGAAACTGAGACATGCAGAAGTGGATTTGCATATTTTCTTGTTTCTTCTTTTGTTTGCATAGTAGACAACGACTTTCGTGACATAAGGATGCCATATATCGTGGCGGTATTCCTTGCCAGACCCGCATCATCATATAGGAAAGTTAAAACGCATGACATGCAACATCTTTGACTTAGAATACCACCATGAGATACTACAATTACATTTACATTGTAGGTGAGTTCCTCTCGTGTAATAGGGTTGGTAGTTTTGCATAATGCGATTTTTTAGACTACTGTAATTTACGAAGAGAAAATTTGAACTCGGGTACAAGGAAGTAGGGAGTAGATATATTTCCTTGATCAACTGACTTAATTTACATCTATAATGAAGTAAGTAGTTGGAAATTCATACAAATCAACTTGATATTGTTGGAAAGATGAAATAATACCAAGACCATTATCTTAAAAGTGAAGAACTTGAATATGCAAGTATTTTCAAAAATAAAAATTTAATGGTCATAATCATATGTTTATAGTAGATGGGTGGATATCGGTAGATGACTCTTCCAAAAGATGCTGCTTAGATTTGGACAGAGATTTGGCTTTAGATAATTATCCATTATTTTCTAACTTTAGGAGGACCTGAAAGATTTAAAAAAAAAAAAAAAAAAAAAGGGTTGATGACATATAGTCCGTATTGAAAGGAAACAGCCACCAAAATCTACATTATTGAAACAATTAGCATTATGAAGGATATGTAGAGTAGACCTATAGATTATTATTGCATATGGGAAGAATGGACTGAGATCCTCTCCGGATCAGTCCCGTGGGGATCTTGCGGATCCATTGATCATAGTCGTTGGTACAAATCCAACGGCCAAAAAATTTCTTCTCCTGCAATCACGTCGTCCGCTTCTTCCTTCTCCATCCCTGAAAGTTCCTCCCTTCATGGCCATGTCAGTTCCCTCTCGTCTCCAAAGGTATAATCTTCATTCCATTTCCCTGTTATGCTTCGTTTCGTTGCCAATTAATCAATGAAATTTCCAAAGTTTTGAAATTTTATGAGTGGTTTGAGATTCTGAGTTTACTTGGATTTTTCCGGCAACCAAGGTTCTCTGTCTCCCCTCCTCTTGATCAATTGGGCTGCAGAAATTTGAGCATGTGGAGCAAGAATTTGTAGGCATGGGAAGAGAGAATTCTTGCAGACATGCCGAAGAGGGAAGGGGAAGAAGCAACAGAAAAAGAGAGCGGAGACGACCTCGTTTTGCGTGAAACATATTGTAAATTTTGACCGTTGGATTTATATCGTGCGGTTGCGATCAATGGATCCGCCAGATCGCTACAGGACTGATCCGGAGAGGATCTCTGTCCAGGAAGAATAAGGGTGAGAAACCCTATGAACTCTTCAATTCAACTAAATTAAGGCCATCTCCAACTGAAAGGTAACCAGATGGTTCGTTTTAATCCTCTAATCCTCCAAGAAATAAATATTTTAATGAACAATGCAATGCCATATTTCTTAACATATCCAATCGAGGGTCAAAGAGTCATAAGACTTGTTTTAGTCCTGTCATTAAAAATAATCTCCAATCGAGAGCTATATAGCCAAACATAATTTATTATTTAAATTAAAAAACTACAACAATTTAAATTTAAAAACTATAACTAAAATTTAAAAAATACAACTTAAATTTAAAAACTACAACTAAAATTTAAAAAATACAACTTATATATTTCAAGTCAAATGTAAGAGGTTTTATTTAGAGAGAGTGTGTGTATCTTTTCTCTACTAATTAATAAAACACTCATTGTCAACCAAACCCTATAAAATTACCAAGTTAACCCTCTAATTAAAACATAACATAAATAAGAAATATAGGGCAAAAAAGTAATTTCACACAAACAAATTTTGCTGTTTTTTTTTCAAAGCCTCAACAATATGTAATCCTAACATATCTCTAATTTAAAAAAAAAATAAAAAAAATAAAAAAAAACTTTCACTCCCACATTCTCTGTCACTCTCTTCTTCTTTCCTTCTATTTCAAAAACAAAAATAAAAAATGTTCTCACACACTTTGTGTGTGCCCATATGCTAGTATACAAAAAGGAAGTGAGTGGGAGAGTCCCACATTGGCTGTGGGAGAGGAAGTAGAAAAAAAAAGAAAAAGGAAGTGGGTGGGAGAGGAAGTATAAAAAAAAAATGGAAGTGGGTGGGAGTCCCACATCAGTGAAAGGGATTTGAGCAAGCTCTAAAGTCTATAAAAAGAACACCCAAACATTCAACCAAACATACTTTTTGGGCTTATTATTAAACAAATTTTGTAAAAAAAAAAACTGTAAAAAAAAAATTTCAAAAATAACGGCTAAATGACCGTTGCTTTTTGAATTCCAGCCTGCCTTGGGGGCGGCTGATTTGCCCTTTGGCCATTTTTTGTCCAGTGGGGCCCACGAGCCCTTTGGCCTGACCCTCGATTGGAGACGGTTTTGGGGTTTTTTTCGACCCTCTGGACCATTCGATTGGAGATGACCTAAACCACTCTAAATACTTTTAAGTCAATTACTTGGCGCGGGCAAACTTTAAAGTTTTATGGCACGTAAGCTAAATTTATTAGGAATGGTTTAAAAATCAGATAAATGAACTTAAAAATGTCAAGAAGCAATGTATTATTTAGAACTTTTAAATGACAATGTGTCATTTGAAAAATTGTGTGTAGTGTCTTTGTTGAACACTTAATAGTGTTTTAGTACTATTTTGGTAGTACTTAAGCAGTTCTGAGTCTTCTTTTAGTGCATTTTTAATAATTGAGTCTAAAGTTTATCGAAACGTTAAAGTTTATTTGTTATTAACATAAGAGTAAAGACATAAACGCGACTTCGTTATTTGAAAACAAGCTAATAAGTACCGATTCTACCATTTTTACTTCAATTTTAAAATAAAAATAAGATTTCTTTGAATATTACAACAAGGATTAGAGAGTAACTAAACATTTCATTCACCAACACAAAAGCAAATGGCTAGTTGCGATTCTTGGCCCACTCCCAAAAGGAAGAAAAATGAGGACGTGACTAACAGCCAACTCATTTTTCACTAACCTCAGTCCTTCACTTTCTACAAAGAAACAATTTGTATAAAATAAGTTCATCGTGTATAATTTTTTAATTATATAATATAATTAAATTTTCTACATGTAATATAATATAATGTTCTGATTGAATAATATAATAATATATATTATATTATTAATATAAAAATCACTTCAACGATTTATCTGTTACATGTGAAAATTAAAAAAAATATTGTAAAGAAAAAAAAAAAAAAAAGAAGAAGAAAAAGTAGAAGATTTTTACTGTCATCCGTATATAATTGAGGAATGATTAATTAAATCATAAAAAATAAAAAGTTCTTAAAAAAAAAAAAATCTAATAAAGCTCCCTTCTTTTACTATTACAACTCTCAATTTCTCACCGGAAAACCCGCAGGCTCTCTAGCCGGAATCGGAATCGGGTCGGGTTGGCGGGGTTGCTCCACTTTTGACTTTGCGTCTTCACGAAGCTGAACCTCGAAGCTCAAAGCTGCTCGCTTGCTTCTTCTTCTTCTTCTCCTCTGCTCGGAGCTTTCAGTCTCTTGGGTTCCCATTTTTGACCGTCTCTCTGTATAATGGGTTGTGCTGGATCGTCACAGACCAAAGGAGACGGTGAGGTTACTCTATCTTTCTCTCTGCCTCTGTTGCTTTTGTTTATCTTTTGGCTTCGGTGTTTTAGCTTCTGTTTGGCTGCTGGGAAAACGCAGGAAAAGGAAAGTTGAAAAATCTTTGAAGAAACTGAAAATAATTGTGATTTCTGGAATGGGTTGAGCTTAGCTCAGCTCAGCTGAGTCAGGCTGCTGAATTCTTTGATTTTCTTGAAAAAATTGATTAACATGTTGTTGGGGTTTATGAATTGTTGTTATTTTAGTTTCAAGAATTAGTTTTTGATATAGTTTGGATTTCGCAAGATTCATATGCTTTTTTGTATTGATAAATAATGCTGAAGAAGATGATTAGTTGCATTTTGGTAGATAGAGTTAAGAAGATAATGAGGCAATGGCATTGGGTTTAGCCGAGGAATCGACCGTCTGAAACTTGCGGTTCTAGAGATGGATTTAGGCCTTTAAATGTGTTTTCGACCATCGATCTGCACATTGACAAGCTGGAGTTAGTTTTTCATGCCGAAGATGGTATTTTTGTGCCGAAGATGTTATCGGACAATTTTGTTGGTGTTATTTTGTTTCTGATTTTGACATCCGCGTGTGATTGTCGGTACTAATTTTTGCAGTCTGTATGTTGGACATTTATTGGATCGAAAGTGAAAAGTAGTAGATGGGTTTTTTAGTTATCCAGCACCTTCTCTCTTCCCCTTTAAGTTCATGTCATTCCTGCATGTATCTGTGTTATCTGCAATTGATATTGTGAATCACTAGCTGGAAGGTCTGCAAATGATATGCATGAGATAGGATTTTAGCTTAGCATCCCATCATCATATTGTGAAGAATAGACTGCTGGAAGGAGATCTTAGGTCCTATGTCTGTTCTTGAAGGCATTGTGCATATTCTTGAAACATCGCTAATTTCCTTTCAGGCTAGTTATACCACAAGTATTTCTTTTTTAGTTCGCAAAACAATATTAATAGTAAATTAAATAGGGGAAAGGAAACAAGTAGTTTCTTGTATTCCGTGCTTCAGTTGATGGAATATAGTTCTCACAGTTTTCTTTTGATTAGGATATCCTTGATTATAATTTGATTTTCAATTTGCGCTGAAGAAATTTGATAATTTGAGTTTTAAAAGCACTGGAAGTTAAGAGGCAATACTTAGAACTTTCTGTTTAACAGGGGCTTTGAAGAAGATTAGGAAGCCAAAACCCTGGAAGCATCCTCAGCCGTTAACAAAGTCTCAACTCTTGCAGATGCGTGAAGAGTTTTGGGACACTGCTCCTCACTATGGAGGAAGGAAAGGTAATATTTCCTCTGGATGTACATATATTGACAAATACAGAAGATTTTTTGGGGTCCACTGAAGGTTCTTAATTCAAATAGTCGTATCATTTTTTACTTTTACTTGTTTCTAAGTTCCTACTGGGGCACAATATTTTTATTTAACAAAACAACTCGCATGCTGTGAAATGATAACAAAACAAAGGGTGGCAACTTACAAAGGACTATAGAATGAGTTTATGTATGAACACGCAGTCGAGGGAAAATTAGAGAACATCTCTGGAATCTGGTGCAGTATAGAGTTAGAGTGAGCTGGTTGTATAGAAGGGTGATAGAAGCTCTTATCATGTGACTATTAACTAGAAAGCAACAGGATGAAATACTTAATTGCTTTTCTAGTCATGTTAAAAATGTCAACATTAGCAGTTGGTCTGAGAAGGGTTTCCTTTGAGTCGTTTAAGTTCAATTCAACAAACATATGTACTCATTCGAGACTGAATGACCATTGAGGTCCATAAGTGTTAAGAAGAACGTGACTATGAGATATTAAATTATGTATGTTTTGGTAAATTTGCTTTCATCCTGAATAATTCATGATTTCTCTACAAACCCGAATTTCAGTATTGAGTGAACATTCTTAGTAGTGTAGGGGAATATGATTTTCTTATATTGTTGTATGCTCTCTGGTGCAGCGTGCCAAGATGGCTGTTGCATTATCTGTCTTTAGTCTTGTGCTAGTTGTGCTTCCCTTTTCGGATTGATGAGTGTGGGGTGGGGTGGTGGTGTTGGTGGAGTTGAAAGGGTTGTTCATTACATTTGATTATTGTTATCACCATCTGAGAATTTAGCTTTTACTTTAGTTTGGAGCACCTATTAGAGCTCAATCTGTATTGTTTGAAACTACTATGATATATTGAGTAACCCAGGAACTTGTCTAGAAAGTCTTGTAGCTGACAAGTGAGCATTTTTTGTTAAATGAAGGCAAACCTGAGGTAAGAATAAGGGAGAACCAGAGCTAACTAGATAAGAGAATAAAGATTTTCACGTCATGTGAATGCAATGACAGCTAATGGCTGACCCAAAAAAAAAAAAAAAAAATAGAGAACGAGGATTAGCTTCTTGTCCAAGTCTTTAAGATATGATAAAGTGATTATTGTGGTCATTTTCTTGTTTGATTTTGAATTGCTACTGTGGTTTTTGTTCCCCTTTTCTAAATTGCATTCTTCACACATGTTATATCTAAAACAAAAATTTCGCTTGTACTGTACATTAGAGATTTGGGATGCACTTCGAGCTGCTTCTGAGGCAGATCTAAGCCTTGCACAAGCGATTGTGGACAGTGCTGGGGTCATTGTTCAAAGTGCTGATTTGACAATTTGCTATGACGAAAGAGGTAGTTAACCATTTTGCACTTTTCTTCATAACTATTTCCTGCCCCCAATAAACTCAAATGCTATGCAGCTTTTTTTTTTTTTCCTGTCTTTAAGCAGGTTTGTGTGCGTGTGTTGCATTTTAAAGTCAATACCCAGTCTAAATATGCGTTTACCGGTTTATGTTGTATGCACCATTGTTGGCGTGTGAGCTTGTTCCGTCTCTGTACAAATGGCCGATTGCGCTTCATATTTTATTGCCTTCATTTTCAAATCCTCTTAGCGTGCCCTTACATTACCCCCTTGCAGGTGCAAAATATGAACTACCCAAGTATGTTTTGAGCGAGCCAACCAACTTAATTCAAGAGAGTTGACTCGAGAGAGGATATGACAAACTTTGTTCACAAGATCGATTGTAAATCATGTATATTTTTCTCTCGTCTCTACCATATCTTAAATAGAGATGGTCACTTGTACGCCTTTCCTTTCACATTCACTTGAATTCTTCTTAGTTTTCTGCAAGTTTCTTCAGTTAAGTGAACAGTAACGCAAGTGTTTGAATTTTATCTCACTCTCTCTCTCTCTCTCTCTCTCTCTCTCTCTCACCCGAATGGTAGCTTTTACTGATCGTTTTCACTCTTTGTTTCGAGCTGATGTCCGAGTAGAATCATATAGTCCTGATAGAAAAGAAAATTTTGAATTCTGATAAATTTTACAGAGTAAATCTCAATTACATTTACTAAAGTTTTCACTCGTTGATTCAATGCTTGTGCAGTATGTCAAAAAGTTTTAGAATTACCATATAGAAAAACAAAAGTACAAGAAAATTGGTCGAAATCTCGACCACAGGATGCTAAAATGTTACCATCAACGACCGTCGATAACATTGGTCAAAATGTTAAACTTACAAAAACCGCAGAACAATAATGCACTTGATTAAGTTATCACTGATTCATCCACATTGCTTTGATTCGAATCTTTAAAATGCTCCACCATGTCATCGGTCCAGTTCTGAGCTCGAAGTTCAGCGTCTTCCCAATCCTTCAAGCAAAAATTGCAGTCCAACATTTTCGGAGACTGCATGCTTCTCCTCTGGTCCAAAACCTGCTTACCTGCGCTACTAAAAACAAACTCCGGCGCTCTTGCAACCACCGAAGGTGTTAGAAGGTCGCGTGCCATAACAGCAAGCGTAGGGAACCAACCCTCGCGCGATTTCCACCATTCTAGAACATCAAGATTGACATACTCTTGATTGCTCATGGTGCCACAGTGATTCATCCCCAAGTATCTATGAAGTTCAGTAGGCCCATACTTCTGTTCTTCTTTTTTCCTCACTTTTGCGTGAAACCGAGCCATCAATCTCTTCGTGTAGTCAATGCTGTGAAATTCGGATTCTTCATCTTCACCTTCTGTTTTTCTCTTTGCAAATTCTGATTCGTAATCCTTGTAAAGGTTATGCAACAATTTCTCGACAGATTTCGCATCAGCTTTCAGCGGCACGGTTAAGTTCTGGGAAATTTCATTTAACCTCAACTCTACGCCATGTAACTGCATTCGAGGGTCCATTGCAGCAGCTAAACATATACTAGGCAACATTTCCTCACAGTAATTTCTGAGTTTTGATTCCATTATTTCGTAAACTGGTTTAAACCCGGAATGATCTCTGTGTTCCGAAAATGTAAAACTAATGAAGCAAAGATGCTTGAGAATGAAACAAGAACTGCGAGAATAAACGTTTGAACTCAATGTGGTTGCAGTTTCATAAAAAACCTTCAAAAACTCCATAAAAACAAAGCAAAGCTCCCAATCTTTTTCAAGTAAACAACCGGTATCGGGTTTATTATTGTAAAAATCATAGATTGCATCCTTGTAATCCACCAAAGATCTTAACATCAGATAAGTACTGTTCCAGTGAGTCCTGCTATCTGGTTTAAAGTTTTGGGGTTTTAAACTGCGAAGTAAACAGAAAGTATTCCAATCATATTGCCTAGAAGAAGAAGAAACATAAACAACAACCGCCCTAAGTGTTTCCATACGAATTTCCATCAGTTTCAACCCTTCTTGTCGAATTAATCACGTGTCCTAAACATTTCATGTCCGAAAAAGGAACTCCATTAGGATGATGCAGAGCATTTCGAAACATATCAACGATAGCATCGTTGCAAATAACATTATCAAAAGTGATAGCAGAAACTTTGTCATCAATTGAATACTCCCTAAATATATCCATCATGCATTGAAATTTGACACAATCACTATGAGGGTATTCGAGCATACGAAAACCAATAATTCTCTTCTGCAACATCCAAGAAGAATCAATAAAATGCGCAGTCAAAACCAAGCCGATCATCGCTGCTACGCCAAAAACTGGAACTCAAAGAAATTGTACCCGTGAAACTAGCAAATTCTGATATCAATTTGTTCTTCTTTTCGCTAAAAAGTTTCAAGCAGTCGCTTTTAATAAGGAATGGGGGAAGAGTAACATACTTGGGTTGAATACAGCCTTTGATGAATGTCTCGAAACTGACATTTTCGGCAGGAGTGGAAAGTTGGCCGGTTGAAGTAATGTATTTGGCCATACCTTCTCTGGTATTGTAGTGAAAGTACTCAAAAGTTGGTATAGAATTGGTTCCAGAACTATCACTATCAGCAGCTTCATTGATTTCGACATCATCCATGTCCAAAAGAAGCTTCGAAAAGATGAATTATGCGGAAAAGATTTTGAAGAGATGATTGAATACTTGTAGCTGTTGAGGACTCGGAGGAGCTGCTAGAAGTGTGTGAGAAAAGGAATGAAGGAGAAGCTTTTGGGTATTTATAGAGAAATTTTAGTGCTTAAATGACACTATTATCCCCAGAACTAGCCGTTGTATGTGTCTATTTGGGAATGCTAGTGTGTAATTTGACATTATTGATGGGAAATTTGAAAAACCAAGAATTTGAAAAGTAACGGCTGGTTTCGAATGGTTGCTCCCCTACTAAGCTGAACTCTCTGCGTCTTCCCAAGTTTAGAGCTTTTAGAGCCTCTGCTTGTAGCCAAGGAATGTAGAAAAGAAAAGCCAAACTTCGGTTTTGGATTTTTCAGAAAGAGAGTTGTTATTTGCACTCGTTCATTGGGGATAAACAAATGAGAGAGAAAATGTAATAACTTTGTTTGAGTGCTAAATAATTAGTAGTATAACTTTAACCGAATTCGTTCATTGGGGATAAACAAACGAGAGAGCAAATGCAATGACTTTGTTTGAGTGCTAAATAATTAGTAGCATAACTTTAACCAAATTATGTATGCTACATGTAGAATTGCATACGAAAACTTAGATCATAGACAATGTGATCGGCGAAACATAATTTGAGAAACCTGTGAGGTGAAAATAAGTATAGATCTCATGGAGTGTCTACGCTTAATTTAATCTTTGAGGTTAAAGTTGTCAATTGCCATTTGGAAGAAACTTATAAATAAAGGCTTATATCAACTTTTGGATGAAAACATTTGAAACCTCATAGGGAATTAGTGTAATTTCTAAGCCCAGAACTTTTTTGAAAACACAAATATAATTCGCTATAATCCATATCGCCTTGTATACAAAAGAAATGCAAAAAAGAGTTTAATGAAGTTGAACTAAACATGTATACAATCCAAAACAAACATCCACAAATCGATCAATCTGAAGATTATCAGAAATGCTGGTCTGATTTACAACTTTGAAAGCAAAACCCCAAACATTGGACTTACAAAATTATAACCATGTAGAAGCTACAAATTGCATCTCAGAGAAGTTCAACCTGACAAGTCCTAGAAGCCTTTTCAAGCATTAATTCTTTGTAAAAGCCATCAATCGATAAATAATCATCTTATCCAAAACATTACCGTTCTTTGGCAAATACTTTACCACTTTCTGCTCATGTGGGTATCCCTTGAATCCCCTTGTAGTGACAGTCTTGATGCATATTAGACAGATAGGCACTGACTCAGGTGTGCTCCATCGATGCTCTGAGTATAAGAAAACTAAGTCCTCTTCACGCTCCTCATAATCCTCAACACATTCCTCGTCCTGAAAAGTACAAATATGACAATAGTAAAGAGCAACAAGTTGTTATGACTTACAATGAGTCGAAATACATCTTACTTCATATTCGACGACAAGAGATTCCAAATTAGGTGATTGCTTGAGCAACTCTGTTAGCAAATTCCAGTGATAGCAATTGTAAAGAACCAGGTTCAAATCCCTCAAATTATCAAATGCAAGCAGATGATAACTCTTCTAGAAAACATAGGTTAAAGATCAAATATATACTAGTGTATTAAGAAAAAATTTAATAATACATAACATTCAGATTCAAATAAAAAATTGCCAAAACGTAATACAGGTTTCACTTTACAGACAGATACTACTTTTGGTACAAAGAAAGAATGATTAACAGGCTAAAAAGAACGGGAAAAGGTGGCATGCCAGGGATTTGTCTTTCCCTTGTATTTTAGGATTGTGGAAGCGTTTCTTTTGTACATAAAAGGGGATTATGATGGAAAAAGGAAAAAGGAACCGAGTATCTTATTACTTAGATACAGTTCTGTTTCTTTGTCATCTCCTTCCTACCCCAAAACTGAAATTACTATTTGATTTCTTTAACCTGTCCAACTATGAAGGGATTTGCTTTTCCCCTGTGCAAATCCCCTTCTCTGTGTCCTAAGTCATACACAGCGTAAAAGAATGAGTTGGGGCATATACTTACCTCCATAACATGAGCTGAAATAGACAGATATTTAACACTGGAAAATCCCTGCAGAAGCGCAGTTGCTTGGTCAGAAACGCCATCCTGGTATTCAGCCGCTTAATGGCTATGGAGATACACACTGCCTTTGACCAGGGATGTTACATTCTTGAATGAATAATTCGACAAATATTCCTGTCAAATGTCAAGGCTGTCAAGCTTTGGGGCATTTTAGAAATACTGTACTTAATATCTTTTTCAACAACAAACACATTAAGAAAGAAGGACATTTTTAACGTCTTCAGTTCAGGTGAAGAGACTTTAAATTTTGGAACCATATCAACTGCAATAGTCGCATTTATAGATAAATCTTCAAGTACAGGGCAGCATGAATAAAGGTTTTCCATTGAGTTGCCTTCAAGACATTCAACTTTGACATCAAGGAACTTGAGTTTCGGGAAACAGCCTGATGCAGGAGGAATATAGGTAATACAATCTGACTAACCTTCAAAGCACCAGTGTTTTGCACCTGAAAACGCATTTAGGCAACTCCAAAGTCGGAAAACTTAATCATCAGTATAAATGCTTTAACATGAAGATCAAGTTCAACAACATTCTGCCTAATGGCGGTGCGGATCCAACCATCAATCTGAGAGAAATCCTCAACAAGGGAGCAACAATGGAGTCGGAAGTTTTAATATCTGATGTGTCACAAGAGGCAAGTACCCAATTGACAGAGTTCAAACAACAAACATGGTCAGAAAGATATTCATTCTTCCACATAACAGACGTGCGTTTGAATTTCAAGTCCAAAGTGGGAACAAAAGCCCATATGTTATTCCATCTAGTAGACAGAATGCTGCCTCTCACAGCAAACTTTGTTGGAATGAAGGAAAGAATGTGACAAAGAATTGCATCTGTTAATCCGCTAATCCTATCTTCACTCTTGCTTGATGCTCCAACATCTGCTAATCCACTAATCCTATCTTCAACTCTTGCATCAAAATGTTAAAAAATTAAATTAAATTAAATTAAAACTAGAAACTAGAAACTCTAAATTTATGCTCCATTCAATTAATTTATAAACTTCAGACTGTTCAAATATCTTGACATATGAAATTCTTCTTTCTAGAGAAAAGCTTTTCGATGAAAACAAAACAGACCAAAAAAATTAATCTAGAAGTAGCTGCTAATCATCACAAATAAACAACGGAAACTTTCTATCAATCATAAATGAATATTTTCTGGGTTACCAGACAGACTGTATTTAAGTCCTATAATCATTTTGCAGAATCAAATTTAACTTGTTAACAGAATCCATCTAAAAGAAAACACTGGACTTACAGAATGAAAACGTCAAAGAAGCTAAAACTTTTCTACTTTCTTACAGAATAAAGACTGGACTTACAGAATTTAACTTGGCATTTCCTAGAATCCTTTTGCAGCATCAAATCTCTGAATACCTCATCGTGAATAGTAACCTTTTTCAAAATTTTACCACTCTGTAACAGGTACTTTGCAACTTTCCGCTCATTCGGATATCAAACAAGCAGGCACAGACTCTGGTGTACTCCATCACTGATCTGAGTATAAGACATCTTGTAAGTTAATCGGCAACACAATCTGACTCCTGAAAAGTGTGAATGAAATGAAAACAGTAAAGAGGTGCATGATGGTATGACTTACATGAGGGGAAATACAACTTACATCATCATGTTCAACGACAAGAAATTCCAGACGAGGTGATCTCTTGAGCAACTCTGTTAGCAAATCCCAGTAATAGCAGTCATTAATAATGAGCTTCAATTTGCTCAAATAGTCAAATGCAGGAAGACAATGAACCTTCATGAAGATAAAATATTGATCAAAAACATAAACACATGCATAAATTAAACATTTACTTATGCATAACATACTGTTTCCTTCTTTCCTTCCTATACAGTCCTCTCTACCAAACAGTGTAAAAGAAATAGGTTAAAGCGATTTACCTTCAAAAGATGCTCAAGAAGTGCAGTCACATGGTTAAAGAAGTTGGGTTGTAGATTCTCCGCAATATGGAGCTCTCATCATTTCGAACAATCTAATTCCCCCACCTCCGGTCTATTTTCCAGAACAAAGGTACTGTGCAGGAATAAAAACTCAAATCCGGCTAGCAACCAAGATCAAGCATTCCATTCCAGAATCCACACAATAACCTTCAATCGGTCTTTTGCAATAAGGGATTTTACGAGAATCTCAAAGGTTCTGCTACAGGAATACACCCTTTATTCTTCATCCTCCTATACTTATCCAGAGCAGACTCAACGTGGCCGGCCTTAAACAATGCCTCCAACAAAACATTCAAAGCATCAACAAGAATTAGCAAGATTCCGGCCGTCACAATCTCCTTCTACACAAACAAAACATCTCGAAAAGCTCTCTTTTCATTGACAATAGAAGCCAACACACCATTGAAAGCTACTTGCTTTCAAATTCACAAGCAGGGAAGCCCATTTGAGCACTTGCTCAAATCATCATTGTTCTCCAGAACCCGGATTAAGTAAGATATCAGGGACAAGCTTATTCCTCAAAAGTCTGGATATTCTGCTCAAAGTCAGATGAATTTGTAAGCGTTCATGAAACAGACTTTACTATTTTCTCCGGTAAAAAGTAAAAATTTGCAAATAGGTAAACGAAAATTGAAGGAAGAATGATCACTGACCTGAGGGGAAAGAGCGACATTAAGAAGATTGACAGCTTAGGATTTAGGAGAAGCCTGTGAAGCAGAGGTTGTGTCAAATTCGGATGTCTGTCCGGGTTCTGTCGTCAAGAAATGCAATTGCAGAGTGGTTTCTTTCTTTGTCTCGGTTCATTCACTTGCTGGTTACCGTTGGATTAAATTGGATGTCGAGATTAGATTGAGACAACGAAGGGTCGTACGTAGAAACGGGTCGAAAAGAAAACCCAAATTTGAATGTCTGTCTGGGTTCTGTCGTGAAGAAATGCAATTGCAGAGAGGTTGGGTTTGGGATTGGGGTTGGGTTGGTTTAGGCTTAGGTTTTAGGGTTTAGGGTTTAGGGTTTAGGGTTTAGGGTTTAGGGTTTAGGGTTTTAGGGTTTCAGGGTTTAGGGTTTCAGGGTTTAGGGTTTAGGGTTTAGGGTTTAGGGTTTAGGGTTTAGGGTTTAGGGTTTAGGGTTTAGGTTTTAGGGTTTAGGGTTTAGGGTTTTAGATTTCGGATTTCGGATTTCGGATTTCGGTTTCGGTTTCGGATTTCGGATTTTGGATTTCGGGTTTCTTCGGATTTCGGATTTCTGGTTTAATGAATTTGAACCGAGTTTATGGAACGCCGTCCCTCATCTCTGTGTTTCCCCATTTTCCGTCCCCCCGTTCCTCTCAGATCTGCAAATTCCGGTAACCATCCACAGCGAAATGTACAGCCCAACCCCGATTACCATGCATTTTCTGGAAACACACTTAATTCAATAAAAAAATATTCAGAAATAAACGAAAAGGGCAAGACCTTAAGCTTCTGTTCATCATTTTTATCATTTTCTGGGTAACCAAACACATGATATGGAATTTATAATAAAGGTATTCATCAATTTCCCCCCTAAACTTGTGACCATTAGCCAATTTCCCCCCTCAACTTTAATTTTGGCCAATTTCCCCCCTCAACTTTAATTTAGCCAATTTCCCCCCTCAACTCTTATAATTAGTCAATTTGCACCCTACTGTTAATTTTTTAATTTGATCATAATTAAACAAGTGTGTGTAAGAAACTAAATAAGATGTATGTTAATCATGTTCCTATATCTTTATCCTATTACAAATGGATTAAAATTTAGAATTTTACAATTTATCATAGATAGTATTATTAGTCATGATAAATCAGTATGAAGTAATTTTATTTGATTTTTGACTATACAAAATTGATAACGAAAATGATTGATGTGTAAATTTTTGTATGTGAATACAATTTTCTTTATAAAAGTGAAAGCTAAGTTCAAGTAAATTGTGGAGAATCGAGCTTTAGTGAAAAAATGGCTAGTCCATTCATAATTTTCGACTTCTTATTAAGAATAACCCATTTTATTGAAATAGGTCTGATCCATGAGTTTAGGATTATTATTTCTTTTTGTTATTATTTCTTCTTCTACATGCTTTAAACCCGATTCATAACTTTTTCTTATAATCAACCCATATCACATACTAATTGTATTATGTTTTTGTACATTTTACCCTATATTATGCAGGTGAGTTTATATTAATTTTAGTACTTTGTTGAAAGTTATTAGAAAGATTGAAAATTAAGAAAAGAATAGATGGAAAATCAAAAATAAAAAAAATTAACAATAGGGTGCAAATTGACTAATTTTGAGAGTTGAGGAGGGAAATTGGCCAAATTAAAGTTGAGGGGGAAATTGACTAATTATGAGAGTTGAGGGGGGAAATTGGCCAAAATTAAAGTTGAGGGGGAAAATTGGCCAATGGTCACAAGTTCAGGGGGGAAATTGATAAATACCTCTTTATAATAAGGGTGAAGCAAAGTACCTGAAACGCTGTAATTGCGTACTGGGAAACAGCGGGAAGAGCTGAGAAACTTTGGACTTGCAAAGCTGTTTGGTTAGTGTCCCAACTTCTACTTATTGAGAAAGTTGATGCTTGTTAACTACATTGCAAAATATAAAGTTGGTACAAGAGGAAAGAAAGATGATAGAGAGAAAACTAGAAAGATTGTATTGATTGAATGGATGAAAAGTATACAAAATGAACTTAATGAAATACTAGCTATACAATCCCTTATATAGCCATATATTCCAATTACAATAATACCCCTCTAACTATATTTCTGTTATATCAGTTATTACCCCCCCTCAAACTAAACTTGGAGTATCCAAGTGAAGTTTGAGCTGGCCAGGTATTTGAGACTGATCTGGAGTTGTTGACACTAAGGCACTGTGACTGGACCCTTTTTGGAACCTTGGATTTGCTGGAAACTGGTGACGTGCATCCTTTCAAACAAACTGAACCCTGTATCATCCTTGTGGAACTTGTGGAAGAAGACGACCAAACTGAACCCTGTATCATCCTTTCAAACAAACATATTGCAGATACAATCTCTCCATTCAAAAAACCAACACTCTGCCTCTCACAGGATCTTCACAAAGAATTTCCATACAAAGCCTCTTAAAAAATTGTAACACACCCTCAGGACGGTTATAACAACTTCTTGCGGGATTATCCTTCGTGCGATTTACCGTCAACAACTTTATTTAACATTGGCTTCGGCCTTTAAACAGAAAAATAACAAACTATAGTGTGGCATCGGCCTTAACTATAGCACCACGGGATCGCCCTTTGTGGATTTTACCAAAATACAACTACTCTTAACAGTGGCATTGGCCTTCACAATTTCAACAACAGAAAATCAACATCTATGTAGGATTACCCTTCGTGGGATTTACCTACTTACATCACAGAATTACCCTTCGTGGGATTTACCGTTTACAACTTCATCAAACTTCATCGTATAACCGGACTTACTGTAGATTCATGCTAACAATTGAGTTGGTTAGACTCGACATTATAGGCTGTAATAAGGAAAATACTGCACCACTCCTCAGTTAGCTGCTGAACAATCTTCTTAGACATTACAGTTCTGAATTTTGACACAAACCACAATCGGAACAACAACAAAATTGTACATACCAGAATGCAAGAATTCACAAGCATTTTTCCAAATATATCAAGAGTTGCAGAAAAATCAAACCCAATAACCTTGCAGACCATCAGTGAAGCAGAGAAAGAATTGGACACCACCATACAAATTGCACAATCCATCAATAACCAGTATTCTTGAATCCAAATATCACAAACATAGAAATTAAGCAGAAGTGGCTGAAAAACTTAACCTTCTCGAAAATTCTGAGCTTGGCATTTCGTCAAACACTTGGGCTGCACATAGGTCTAAACATTCTTTCATACCAGAGAACAGAGCACATATCAAAATCCCAGTTCAAGAAACTCAAGATCCAGTTCGCAAACCCAGCAAGCTGTCCTTACTCCGAATTTCTTCCTGACCAAAAGTCACCTGCTCCTTCTCAATTGCAGTTTCAGATTCTGCCAGTAAAACTCTCTTCACAAGAGCTTCCATTACATCCGTAACCATCTGAACAGATTTAAGTAGTTCACCAATATAAGCCGCATCTTGTTCATCCAGAGGACCATGCTGGTTGCTAATCCCAACCCAAGTCTCTTCATCTAGACTATCAAGGGAAGTAAGATCAACATTCCTAGACCAACCAGACTACCAGAAATTGAACCAAAACCAAATCTTTAAGCCTCCACAATTAACAATTCTTCAAGAAACCGACGAGCAAACTAGTTGACGATGACAATCGGCCTTGGAATTCATCAAACATAAAAAAATTCTCACTGACACAAATCAACAAACAGGTAGAATGCACAGACCTTTACTTTACTGAAACCCCATAATTCTAGAACCAAGAAACTCCACCAAGAACCAATCAAGAACCTTTACTTCACTGCCCGGAAGTCTCAAGGCCACATTCTCAAAGCGGCGCAAGGGTTTGTTCCGAAAGGCCACTGATCTTTGCTGCTTGACTGGCGACACCCTTGCCGTTATTGCTTTTTCGCCCGGTAACAATCCTTTCCTCTTCGGCCACCCCTCTGCAGAATCTGTCATTGATCGATTTCTTGGTGAACGAGCGAGGTGTGCATCCGATGATGGCGGAGAGGAGAGAAGAAGCCTCACAGCTTCAGGCCGGGAACTGTGGCGCTGAGAGAGATCAGGAAGTATCAGAAGAGCACCGAGCTCTTGATCTGCAAGCTGCCATTCCAAAGGCTGGTGAGGGAGATCGCCCAGGACTTCAAGACCGATTTGAGGTTCCAGAGAAGTTAACATAGAAAGAAAGGAAGAAAGGGCACTTGTATTACGAATAAGGAAATACGCGGAAACGAAAGAAAGTAATGAAGACAGATAGAAGAGGAATCGACCACCAAGATCATGGCGTGAGCCTTGGTGGCTCTGATACCATGTTAACTACATTGCAAAATATAAAGTTGGTACAAGAGGAAAGAAAGATGATAGAGAGAAAACTAGAAAGATTGTATTGATTGAATGGATGAAAAGTATACAAAATGAACTTAATGAAATACTAGCTATACAATCCCTTATATAGCCATATATTCCAATTACAATAATACCCCTCTAACTATATTTCTGTTATATCAGTTATTAATGCTTTCAACCATGGATATTGGATGCTTCTGCTCTGCCTGCGACCGTGAAGTTTGAAGCTTCCAGGCTTCCATACCTTTGGGCTTCAAAATGGAGTTGTTTCAAACCACAATTAAAAGGGGAACTAAACCATGTCATCATTGATCTTTCATCACTATCGCTTTGATCAGAATCTGCAAAGTTCTCAACCATGTCATCCTTCCATTTTCGGATCCATGTTTTGCATCCCCAATCCTTCAAGACCTGCTTCCCTGCACTACTGAGAACAGACTCTGCTGCTGTTGCAGACACCGAAGGAGTTCGTAGATTGCGTGCCATAACAGAAAGCACAGGCAACGTCCCTTCATGCGATTTCCACCAAGCTAGAACATTGAGGTTGTCATGTTATTGAGCAGCTCGGTTGGTCGGTAGTGCTTTATATCTTCTTGCCTCAAACATTCTCTCCAGCTAGCATGAACATTGAATCGTCTTTTCCTACGACTGAAGTACCACTGGGTTCTGTAACCTCTGCAAACTTGGGTTCATAAACCTTATAAAGGTTATACATACAACAAATGGTCAAGAGCTTTTGCATCAAATTTCAGTCGCACGCTTAAATATTCCAAACTGTCATTCACAATGTGTTTTATGATAGTCCATTGCTTTAGCTAAACAGAAACTAGTCAACATGAACTCGCAATACCTTCTGAATTCCAATTCCATTATGTCATAAATCGCTCTGAATCCCAAATGAGCTTTGTATTCGGAAAATGTACAACTAACGCAGAACAAGTGATAGAGCCCCGTACAAGAAGTTCGAGAATAAACCTTTGAACTATATGGGGTTGCAACTTCATAAAAACCACTCAAAAACTCCATGAACAAAAACTAAGCTCACAATTTGTTTCACATAAAAGATCGCTATCATGCCTTCCGTTATAAAAATCAGTGATTGCAGAATAATTCACACAGGATTGTAAGTTTGTAACATGAGCAAAGTATAGTTCCAATGAGTCTCCATATCAGGCTTAAACTTTCTACATTTCACTTTCATACCACAAGATTCATTAAGTCGCATGCTTTCCGTTGTAAAATGAATGCAGTCCAAAACAAACATCTGCAAATTGATCCATTAAGACTAACAGAATCCATTGGAAATTAACGTGTCAACAGGCTAACCATGGTACGAGTACGCTAAGCACATATCTTCAAATATGTTAATGCCACCATTAGTTAAAGAATTGGAAGGAAACATATTCAAGTCGAAACAAACATCTGCAAATTGATCAGTCTCAAGATTAACAAAGGTGCTGGTCTCATCAAGAACTCAGGTAACAGAATCCATCCAAAACACAACACTGGACTTACAAAATAAAAAATTTGTAAGAATTAAAACTTACATTTTAGACCAATTCAACTTGGCAAGTTGTAGAACCCCTTTTCTGTGTTAACTCTTTGTATAAATAGTCATCTTATTCAAAACTTTACCTTTCTCTAACAGATAATTTGCCACTTTCTTCTCATGCGGGTATCCCTTGAATCCCCTTATAGCAATAGTCTTGAGGTGTGATATCAAACAAATAGGCACAGACTCTCGTGTACTCGATCGATGCTCTGAGTATAAGACATGTTTTAAGTACTCATGCCCATCATAATCGTCAACACATTCCTTATCCTGAAAAAAATGTGAATGAAATGAGTATGGTAAAGAGCTGCATGTTGGAATGACTTAGCAAGAGCGAAAATACTGAAATACATCTTACTTCTTCATATTCTACAACAAGATATTCCAAAATAGGTGATCTCTTGAGCAACTCTGTTAGCGAATCCCAGTGATAGCAATGGTGAAGAACCAGCTTCAGTTCTCTTAAATTATCAAATGCCGGTAGACAATGACCCTTCATGAAAGATAATATATCGATAAAACAAAAACTCATGCATAAATTAAATATTTACTTATGCAGAACACACTGTTTCCTTCTACCTTCCTATACCAAACACCAAAACAACAACAACCAAGCCTTATCCCTGTAAGTGGGGTTGACTGTATGAATCCTCTCTACCAACCATAGTATAAAAGAAATAGGTTAAAGAATATTTACCTTCAAAAAATGATGAGCTGATAGAGAAAGACAGTGAACATTAGAAATTCCTGTCAGGCACGTAATTGCACGGTTATCGAAATTGGGTTGTAGATTCTCCGCACTATGGAAAAAGAGAGTAAAACTGGCTTTAACAAGGGATTTGACGTTCACAAATATATAACTCGACAAAATATCCTGCCTGATATCAAGGTTTTCAAGCTTCGGACAATTAATAAAAATACTGTGGTTCTGATCATGATCTCCAACATATACAGGTAAGTTCAACCTTAATGTGTTTAATTCAGGCGCAGAGATCTTGTAATTCAAAACCTCATATTCACCAAGAAGTCCCATTATAGTTAAATCTTCAAGTACAAGGCAGCAAGAAAAAATCTTTTCCACCTAGTCACTATCGGGATATTCAGCTCCGACATAGAGGGTCTTGAGATTTAGAACGCACCCTGATGTAGGAGAACTGTAGCTAATACAATTCGAATACACCTTCAAAGCCACGAGTGTTTTACAACTAAAAATGCATTGAGGAAACTCAAATATAAAATCATCACTAGAATCCGTTTCAACTAGAAGGTCAAGTTCAACGACATTATGAACAGATTTCTCTCGCGGAAAAGAAATCTGTTGATTTCTCTCGCGATACAACCATCAATATAAAACCATCACGAGTGTTTGATCTATCTTCGAAGTCCAGATTAGGAACAGAAGCCCATATGTTCTTCCATCTGTTGGACACAATGCTGCTCCTCACAGCATACTTTGTTGGAATTAAGGAAAGTATGTGACAATGAACTGCATCTCGCAATCGACTAATCCTATCTTCACCTCCTGCTCGAGGCTTTGAATTCTCTTTTAGTCTTCGAGTCTCCGAATTCGAACCCATTTTTATATCTGTTTAGCATTTTGATAAAAAAATTGTAAATATTGAAACTAAAAACTCTTAATTTACGCTTCCTTCCAATTACTTTTACAAACCTTAAACTGTTCATATACAATATTGACTTGTCTAGAGAAATTAAAACCAAAAACCCAGTAAATGGAACATTTTTTGCGCAAACCAATTCAATTCAATCTAGAAATTAGCAGCTGAAAAGAAAGATTAAGTAATCTTAACAATTCACAAATCAACAATGCAAAAGGGCAAGGCTTGAATTTTATACTATCAATTTGGAAGTTTTCTTGGTAACCAAACAGAAGGTAAGGAAGTAGATGAAGCAAAGTACCTGAAACGCTGTGATTGGTTACTGGGAAACGGCGGAAGAACTGAGGAACTACGTTTTGACCGTGTCTGTTCTGCTGCGACTGTCGAGTGTTAAGTGTGAAGCTTCTATCCAGGCTTCCCACACTCCCTTTTTCATCCTTTATTTGGGCTTTGCCACATTTTTGTTATTGGATTGGAGAGATTTTTCTGTGTGACGGTCGCACAGGATGGTACATCCCGTGTTGCTATATAAATGATGAGATATGTGTAAAGTTTGGCACAGTGTCAAGTGCTTTTACATCGAATTTCAAATGCTTTGCCTCATATATTCTCTCCAGCTAGTTTGAACATCGACTCTTCTCATACTGTTATAAGTAGTACAAGGTTCTGTAACTTCTGTAACCTCTGCAACTTTGGATTCATAATCCTGGTTCTGCAACAGTGTCAAGTGCTTTTACATCGAATTTCAATGGCGCGCTTAAAAATTCGGAAATGTCATTCACCATGTGCTCTACACCGCATAGTTTCATCGTGGGGACCCTTGCTTTAGCTAAACAGAAACTAGGCAACATGAACTCGTAATAGCTTCTGAATTTCGATTCCATAATGTCATAAATCGCTTTGAACCCCGAATGAGATTTGTGTTCGGAAAATGTAAAGCTAATGCCTAACAAATGATAGAGTGCCATACAAGAACTGGGAGAATAAACCTTTGAACCCACTGAGATGCTTTGCATAAAAGATCAGCATCACGCTTACCGTTATAATAATCGGTGATTGCAGCATTGTAATTCACACATGATTGGAACATGAGCAAAGTAGACCTCCAATGAGTCTTCTGCAACTTCCAAGCACAAGAACAATTTGATAGAGTGCCATACTCGAGCTTAAGATAAGCGTTCTGATCATACTCGAGCATACAAAAGCGATAATTCTCTTCTGCAACTTCCAAGCAGAATCAATAAAATGTGCAGTCACACGAACAAAATCAATTTGATCATCGCTACTAGTACAAAAACTACAAGCACAAGAGAACATACCGGCGAAACCACGAAGTTTGGATATCAACAAGTTCTTTTCGTTGAAAAGTTTCAAACAATCGCCTCTGACGAGGCTTAGGGGAAGACTGCAGCACTCAGGCCAGACATATGCTTTTGTAAATATTACTCTCTGATTAGAAAAGTGAAATTTTTTTAACCATGTAACGTAATTAGGCTCAAGGAAGAGGGTTGGGATCTTTAAACCGGAAATCTTTCTGCCAAGGAACTTTATAGTGTGCAAGATCAGATTTTACTGCAACAGATATTTTCGAAATCTTTCAAGTGGTGGTCGTATTCGACCAAAATGGTAGACTTGAATGGCTAGTGACCACAACGCAGAATTCGTCCGGTCCCTAAATACGTGATGCAAAGGTAGGATATGAAGACATGCACATTTCGAATTCAAAGTAGTTTAATCAGGTCATCCGATCAAAATGGCCCAGCGTCTGCACTCTGCTACTACAAAAATAAATTGTGACAGACATTTAATATGCTGGATCAAGTGTAAGTCTGAGAGAAGATAATATACACATCCGAGCGCAAAATTAGCAGCAGTGAAGGAAAACAAGCACCCTCCCTTCCGTTGGCTTTAAAAATTGAACAAGATGCGAGAGCAATGCACCCCCATCCCAATCCCGTTAGCCCCCCCAGACCGCAAAGAAAGGTGAGATCTAGCCAGGGATGTTACATTCTTGAATGAATATAATTCGACAAATATTCCTGTCAAATGTCAAGGCTGTCAAGCTTTGGGGCATTTTAGAAATACTGTACTTAATATCTTTTTCAACAACAAACACATTAAGAAAGAAGGACATTTTTAACGTCTTCAGTTCAGGTGAAGAGACTTTAAATTTTGGAACCATATCAACTGCAGTAGTCGCATTTATAGATAAATCTTCAAGTACAGGGCAGCATGAATAAAGGTTTTCCATTGAGTTGCCTTCAGGACATTCAACTTTGACATCAAGGAACTTGAGTTTTGGGAAACAGCCTGGTGCAGGAGGAATATAGGTAATACAATCTGACTAACCTTCAAAGCACCAGTGTTTTGCACCTGAAAACACATTTAGGCAACTCCAAAGTCGGAAAACTTCATCATCAGTATAAATGCTTTAACATGAAGATCAAGTTCAACAACATTCTGCCTAATGGCAGTGCGGATCCAACCATCAATCTGAGAGAAATCCTCCACAAGCGAGCAACAATGGACTCGGAAGTTTTAATATCTGATGTGTAACGAGAGGCAAGTACCCAATTGACAGAGTTCAAACAACAAACATGGTCAGAAAGATATTCATTCTTCCACGTAACAGACATGCGTTTGAATTTCAAGTCCAAAGTGGGAACAAAAGCCCATACGTTATTCCATCTAGTAGACAGAATGCTGCCTCTCACAGCAAACTTTGTTGGAATGAAGGAAAGAATGTGACAAAGAATTGCATCTGTTAATCCGCTAATTCTATCTTCACTCTTGCTTGATGCTCCGACATCTGCTAATCCACTAATCCTATCTTCAACTCTTGCATCAAAATGTTAAAAAATTAAATTAAATTAAATTAAAACTAGAAACTAGAAACTCTAAATTTATGCTCCATTCAATTAATTTATAAACTTCAGACTGTTCAAATATGTTGACATGTGAAATTCTTCTTTAGAGAAAAGCTTTTCGATGAAAACAAAACAGACCCACAAAATTAATCTAGAAGTAGCTGCTAATCATCACAAATAAACAACGGAAACTTTCTATCAATCATAAATGAATATTTTCTGGGTTACCAAACAGACTGTATTTAATTCCTATAATCATTTTGCAGAATCAAATTTAACTTGTTAACAGAATCCATCTAAAAGAAAACACTGGACTTACAGAATAAAAACGTCAAAGAAGCTAAAACTTTTCTACTCTCTTACAGAATAAAGACTGGACTTACATAATTTAACTTGGCATTTCCTAGAATCCTTTTGCAGCATCAAATCTCTGAATACCTCATCATGAATAGTAACCTTTTTCAAAATTTTACCACTCTGTAACAGGTACTTTGCAACTTTCTGCTCATTCGGATATCAAACAAGGAGGCACAGACTCCGGTGTACTCCATCACTGATCTGAGTATAAGACATCTTGTAAGTACTCATGCTCATCATAATCGGCAACACAATCTGAATCCTGAAAAGTGTGAATGAAATGAAAACAGTAAAGAGGTGCACAATGGTTTGACTTACATGAGGGGAAATACAACTTACATCATCATGTTCAACGAGAAAAAATTCCAGACGAGGTGATCTCTTGAGCAACTCTGTTAGCAAATCCCAGTAATAGCAGTCATTAATAATGAGCTTCAATTTGCTCAAATAGTCAAATGCAGGAAGACAATGAACCTTCATGAAGATAAAATATTGATCAAACATAAACACATGCATAAATTAAACATTTACTTATGCATAACATACTGTTTCCTTCTTTCCTTCCTATATAGTCCTCTCTACCAAACACAGTGTAAAAGAAATAGGTTAAAGCGATTTACCGTCAAAAGATGCTCAAGAAGCGCAGTCACATGGTTAAAGAAGTTGGGTTGTAGATTCTCCGCAATATGGAGCTCTCATCATTTCGAACAATCTAATTCCCCACCTCCGATCTATTTTCCAGACAGAACAATGGTACTGTGCAGGAATAAAAACTCAAATCAGGCTAGCAACCAAGATCAAGCATTCCATTCCAGAATCCACACAATAACAGTCTTCTTCAATCGGTCTTTTGCAATAAGGGATTTTACGAGAATCTCAAAGGTTCTGCTACAGGAATACACCCTTTATTCTTCATCCTCCTATACTCATCCAGAGCAGACTCAACGCGGCCGGCCTTAAACAATGCCTCCAACAAAACATTCAAAGCATCAACAAGAATTGGCAAGATTCCGGCCGTCACAATCTCTTTCTACACAAACAAAACATCTCGAAAAGCTCCCTTTTCATTGACAATAGAAGCCAACACACCATTGAAAGCTACTTGCTTTCAAATTCACAAGCAGGGAAGCCCATTTGAGCACTTGCTCAAATCATCATTGTTATCCAGAACCCGGATTAAGTAAGATATCAGGGGCAAGCTTATTCCTCAAAAGTCTGGATATGCTGCTCAAAGTCAGATGAATTTGTAAGCGTTCATCAAACAGACTTATTTTCTCCGGTAAAAAGTAAAAATTTGCAAATAGGTAAACGAGAATTGAAGAAAGAATGATCACTGACCTGAGGGGAAAGAGCGACATTAAGAAGATTGACAGCTTAGGATTTAGGAGAAGCCTGTGAAGCAGAGGTTGTGTCAAATTCGGATGTCTGTCCGGGTTCTGTCGTGAAGAAATGCAATTGCAGAGTGGTTTCTTTCTCTGTCTCGGTTCATTCACTTGCTGGTTACCGTTGGATTAAATTGGATGTCGAGATTAGATTGACAACGAAGGGTCGTACGTAGAAACGGGTCGAAAAGAAAACCCAAATTTGAATGTCTGTCTGGGTTCTGTCGTGAAGAAATGCAATTGCAGAGAGGTTGGGTTTGGGTTGGTTTAGGCTTAGGGTTTAGGGTTTTAGGGTTTTAGGGTTTTAGGGTTTAGGTTTTAGGGTTTAGGGTTTAGGGTTTAGGGTTTAGGGCTTAGGGTTTTAGGGTTTAGGTTTAGGGTTTAGGGTTTAGGGTTTAGGGTTTAGGGTTTCAGGGTTTAGGGTTTAGGGTTAGGGTTTAGGGTTTAGGGTTTAGGGTTTTAGATTTCGGGTGGGTGATTTCGGATTTCGGATTTCGGATTTCGGTTTCGGTTTCGGATTTCGGATTTTGGATTTCGGGTTTCTTCGGATTTCGGATTTCTGGTTTAATGAATTTGAACCGAGTTTATGGAACGCCGTCCCTCATCTCTGTGTTCCCCCATTTTCCGTCCCCCCGTTCCTCTCAGATCTGCAAATTCCGGTAACCATCCACCGCGAAATGAGCCCAACCCCCGATTACCATGCATTTTCTGGAAACACACTTAATTCAATAAAAAAAAAATTCAGAAATAAACGAAAAGGGCAAGACCTTAATCTTCTGTTCATCATTTTTATCATTTTCTGGGTAACCAAACACATGATATGGAATTTATAATAAGGGTGAAGCAAAGTACCTGAAACGCTGTAATTGCTTACTGGGAAACAGCGGGAAGAACTGAGAAACTTTGGACTTGCAAAGCTGTTTGGTTAGTGTCGGTAGTGCTTTCAACCATGGATATTGGATGCTTCTGCTCTGTCTGCGACCGTGAAGTTTGAAGCTTCCAGGCTTCCATACCTTTGGGCTTCAAAATGGAGTTGTTTCAAACCACAATTAAAAGGGGAACTAAACCATGTCATCATTGATCATTCATCACTATCGCTTTGATCATAATCTGCAAAGTTCTCAACCATGTCATCCTTCCATTTTCGGATCCATGTTTTGCATCCCCAATCCTTCAAGACCTGCTTGCCTGCACTACTGAGAACAGACTCTGCTGCTGTTGCAGACACCGAAGGAGTTCGTAGATTGCGTGCCATAATAGAAAGCACAGGAAACGTCCCTTCATGCGATTTCCACCAAGCTAGAACATTGAGGTTGTCATGTTATTGAGCAGCTCGGTTGGTCGGTAGTGCTTTATATCTTCTTGCCTCAAACATTCTCTCCAGCTAGCATGAACATTGATTCGTCTTTTCCTACGACTGAAGTACCACTGGGTTCTGTAACCTCTGCAAACTTGGGTTCATAAACCTTATAAAGGTTATACATCCAACAAAGGGTCAAGAGCTTTTGCATCAAATTTCAGTCGCACGCTTAAATATTCCAAACTGTCATTCACAATGTGTTTTATGATAGTCCATTGCTTTAGCTAAACAGAAACTAGTCAACATGAACTCGCAATACCTTCTGAATTCCAATTCCATTATGTCATAAATCGCTCTGAATCCCAAATGAGCTTTGTATTCGGAAAATGTAAAACTAACGCAGAACAAGTGATAGAGCCCCGTACAAGAAGTTCGAGAATAAACCTTTGAACTATATGGGATTGCAACTTCATAAAAACCACTCAAAAACTCCATGAACAAAAACTAAGCTCACAATTTGTTTCACATAAAAGATCGCTATCATGCTTTCCGTTATAAAAATCAGTGATTGCAGAATAATTCACACAGGATTGTAAGTTTGTAACATGAGCAAAGTATAGTTCCAATGAGTCTCCATATCAGGCTTAAACTTTCTACATTTCACTTTCATACCACGAGATTCGCACAAAGCAGGAGAGGAGGCAAGGAGGTTAAAAACAGCCCTCCTTGTTTTTTCTATATGAGCTTTCAACAATATCAAGCCTTGTTGCGCAATTAAATTAATCGTATGGCCTAAACATGTCAACGGTAGCATCATTACATGTAAGACTAAGAGAATAAATTGCAAATTGATGTATCAACTAAAAACCAGTGTACGAGTACGATAAGCACATAGCTTCATGTATGTTAATGCCATAATCAGTTAAACAATAGGAAGGAAACGTATTCAACTCGAAACAAACATCTGCAAATTTATCCATCTCAAGATTAACAAAGGTGTTCGACTCATCAAGAACTCAGGTAACAGAAGCCATCCAAAACACAACATTGGACTTAACAGAATAAAAACCTCATAAAAGCTTAGCATTTTAGATAAGTTCAACTGGTCGTTATGTACAGCTATTGGGGAGGAAAGTTTTTTGAAAAGCAACGGCTAGTTTAAAATGAATGCAGTCCAAAACAAACATCTGCAAATTGATCCATTAAGACTAACAGCATCCATTGGAAATTAACGTGTCAACAGGCTAACCATGGTACGAGTACGCTAAGCACATATCTTCAAATATGTTAATGCCACCATTAGTTAAAGAATTGGAAGGAAACATATTCAAGTCGAAACAAACATCTTCAAATTGATCAGTCTCAAGATTAACAAAGGTGCTGGTCTCATCAAGAACTCAGGTAACAGAATCCATCCAAAACACAACACTGGACTTCCAAATTAAAACTTACATTTTAGACCAATTCAACTTGGCAAGTTGTAGAACCCCTTTTCTGTGTTAACTCTTTGTATAAACAGTCATCTTATTCAAAACTTTACCATTCTCTAACAGATACTTTGCCACTTTCTTCTCATGCAGGTATCCCTTGAATCCCCTTATAGCGATAATCTTGAGGTGTGATATCAAACAAATAGGCACAGACTCTGGTGTATTCCATCAATGCTGTGAGTATAAGACATGTTTTAAGTACTCATGCTCATCATAATTGTTAACACATTCCTTATCCTGAAAAAATGGGAATGAAATGAGTATAGTAAAGAGCTGCACGTTGGAATGACTTAGCAAGAGCGAAAATACTGAAATGCATCTTACTTCTTCATATTCTACAACAAGATATTCCAAAATAGGTGATCTCTTGAGCAACTCTGTTAGCGAATCCCAGTGATAGCAATCGTGAAGAACCAGCTTCAGTTCTCTTAAATTATCAAATGCCGGTAGACAATGACCCTTCATGAAAGATAATATATCGATAAAACAAAAACACATGCATAAATTAAATATTTACTTATGCAGAACATACTGTTTCCTTCTTCCTTCCTATGCCAAACACCAAAACAACAACAACCAAGCCTTATCCCTGTAAGTGGGCTCAACTGTATGATCCTCTCTACCAAACATAGTATAAAAGAAATAGGTTAAAGAATATTTACCTTCAAAAAATGATGAGCTGATAGAGAAAGACACTGAACATTAGAAATTCCTGTCAGGCTCGTATTGCACGGTTATCGAAATTGGGTTGTAGATTCTCCGCACTATGGAAAAAGAGAGTAAAACTGGCTTTAACAAGGGATTTGACGTTCACAAATATATAACTCGACAAAATACCTGCCTGATAACAAGTTTTCAAGCTTCGGACAATTAATAAAAATACTGTGGTTCTGATCATGATCTCCAACATATACAGGTAGTTCAACCTTAATGTGTTTAATGCAGGCGCAGAGATCTTGTAGTTCAAAACCTCATATTCACCAAGAAGTCCCATTATAGTTAAATCTTCCAAGTACAGGGCAGCAAGAAAAAATCTTTTCCACCTATCGGGATATTCAGCTCCGAGTCCGACATAGAGGGTCTTGAGATTTAGAACGCACCCTGATGTAGGAGGACTGTAGCTAATACAATTTGAATACACCTTCAAAGCCACGAGTGTTTTACAACTAAAAATGCATTGAGGAAACTCAAATATAAAATCATCACCAGAATCCGTTTCAACTAGAAGGTCAAGTTCAACGACATTATGAACAGATTTCTCTCGCGGAAAAGAAATCTGTTGATTTCTCTCGCGATACAACCATCAATATAAAACCATCACGAGTGTTTGATCTATCTTCGAAGTCCAGATTAGGAACAGAAGCCCATATGTTCTTCCATCTGTTGGACACAATGCTGCTCCTCACAGCATACTTTGTTGGAATTAAGGAAAGTATGTGACAATGAACTGCATCTGGCAATCGACTAATCCTATCTCCACCTCCTGCCCGAGACTTTGAATTCTCTTTTAGTCTTCGAGTCTCCGAATTCGAACCCATTTTTACATCTGTTCAGAATTTTGATAAAAAAATTGTAAATACTGAAACTAAAAACTCTTAATTTACGCTTCCTTCCAATTACTTTTACAAACCTTAAACTGTTCATATATAATATTGACATATGAAATTCTACTTGTCTAGAGAAATTAAAACAAAAAACCCAGTAAAGGGAACATTTTTTGCGGAGACCAATTCAATTCAATCTAGAAATTAGCAGCTGAAAAGAAAGATAAAGTAATCTTAACAATTCACAAATAAACAATGCAAAAGGGCAAGGCTTGAATTTTGTACTATCAATTTCGAAGTTTTCTTGGTAACCAAACAGAAGGTAAGGAAGTAGATGAAGCAAAGTACCTGAAACGCTGTGATTGGTTACTGGGAAACGGCGCGAAGAACTGAGGAACTACGTTTTGACCGTGTCTGTTCTGCTGCGACTGTCGAGTGTTAAGTGTGAAGCTTCTATCCAGGCTTCCCACACTCCCTTTTTCATCCTGTATTTGGGCTTTGCCACATTTTTGTTATTGGATTGGAGAGATTTTTCTGTGTGACAGTCATACAGGGTGGTACATAACGTGTTGCTATATAAATGATGAGATATGTGTAAAGTTTGGCACAGTGTCAAGTGCTTTTACATCGAATTTCAAGTGCTTTGCCTCATATATTCTCTCCAGCTAGTTTGAACATCGACTCTTCTTCTCATACTGTTATAAGTACTACAAGGTTCTGTAACTTCTGTAACCTCTGCAAATTTGGATTCATAATCCTGGTTATGCAACAGTGCCAAGTGCTTTTACATCGAATTTCAATGGCGCGCTTAAACATTCGGAAATGTCATTCACCATGTGCTCTACGCCGCATAGTTTCATCGTGGGGACTCTTGCTTTAGCTAAACAGAAACTAGGCAACATGAACTCGTAATAGCTTCTGAATTTCGATTCCATAATGTCATAAATCGCTTTGAACCCCGAATGAGATTTGTGTTTGGAAAATGTAAAGCTAATGCCTAACAAATGATAGAAAGCCATACAAGAACTGGGAGAATAAACCTTTGAACCCAATGAGATTGCAACTTCATAAAAAACACTCAAAAACTCCATGAACACAAAACTAAGCTCCCAATCCACTTTGCATAAAAGATCAGCATCATGCTTACCGTTATAATAATCGGTGATTGCAGCATTGTAATTCACACATGATTGTAACATGAGCAAAGTAGAACTCCAATGACTCTTCTGCAACTTCCAAGCACAAGAACAATTTGATAGAGTGCCATACTCGAGCTTACGATAAGCGTTATGATCATACTCGAGTATACAAAAGCGATAATTCTCTTCTGCAACTTCCAAGCAGAATCAATAAAATGTGCAGTCACACAAGCAAAATAAATTTGATCATCGCTACTAGTACAAGAACTACAAGCACAAGAGAACATACCGGCGAAACCACAAAGTTTGGATATGAACAAGTTCTTTTCGTTGAAAAGTTTCAAACAATCGCCTCTGACGAGGCTTAGGGGAAGACTGCAGCACTCAGGCCAGACATATGCTTTTGTAAATATTACTCTCATTAGAAAAGTGAAATTTTTTTAACCATGTAACGTAATTCGGCTCGAGGAAGAGAGGGTTGGGATCTTTAAACCGGAAATCTTGCTGCCAAGGAACTTTATAGTGTGCAAGATCAGATTTTACTGCAACAGATATTTTCAAAATCTTTCAAATGGTGGTCGTATTCGACCAAAATGGTAGACTTGAATGGCTAGTGACCACAACGGAGAATTCATCCGGTCCCTAAATACGTGATGCAAAGGTAGGATACGAAGACATGCACATTCGAATTCAAAGTAGTTTAATCAGGTTATCCGATCAAAATGGCCCAGCGTCTGCACTCTGCTACTACAAAAATAAATTGTGACAGTACATTTAATATGCTGGATCAAGTGCAAGTCTGAGAGAAGATAATATACACATCCGAGCCTAAAATTAGCAGCAGTGAAGGAAAACAAGCACCCTCCCTTCCGTCGGCTTTAAAAATAGAACAAGATGCGAGAGCAATGCACCCCCACCCCAATCCCGTCCCCCTAGACCGCAAAGAAAGGTGAGATCTAGCCAACTCGAAAACCTATATTACCCAAAGGGACCACATAGTCAAACACTCCTGCAGGGTACTTGAGCTTTTAAAAAGGCCTCTAGACCTTCTTGAAGAATGAAAGAATATTTCCTTGCTTAGGATCCTTGTTTACTCCTTTCTTGTTTCCTGCTTTCCCAGTTGCATTTGTCGGAGTTCCCACTGACTTCTTAGCTGCAGGCAGCCTGGATTCACATATCCAAAATTAGAGTTCAGTCATCAGGCACAAGGTAAAACATCATCAAGAAAGATCGATAAAAAAATTGGCACAAAATAACTAACACAAGACCGTATTCCTGCCCAAGCTAGGCAATCAAATAAACCACATAAAGGATTCAAATGCTAGTACAAGTATATGGGAACAAAAGTGAAGCACCGAAATTAGAAACTAAGATATACAGCATCTGATCTACAGGTTTTCCTGGCATTTTACGGTCTACCTGATATTTGATATCCGGAACAGAATTATTCAATATTCTAGCAGTTTAAGCCTGCTACCTGGTTGCAAACTTGCAACTTCAAATACAATCACCTGTTTCTAACATAAGCCATTGATATTTGTAACATTTGTTTCAACCCACATACTACAAAAAGAGTTGGAATTGGCAGAATTTACTGAGGTGTGAACAATTCCACATGTTCGTAATCCAACTGATCAAGAATTTGCATGATGTGAAAAAGAATAGTGTGTGAAATCAAACAAGATGAACTGTTTTGCTTGTGTTACAAGCATCCTTTATCAAGTAGGTTATAATACCCAATTAGATATTCTCTAAGATAGAAACCACCAAAGCAAATAAAAAAAGAAATTAATTTACTTGTTAACCGCACTGGGAGCTTTATTATCAGATTTCTTGATTATATCACTGTCGTCTTTGTTGATTATATCACTGCCGGCTTTCTTGATTACACCACTGTCGGCTTTCTTTGCTTCTGTCTCCTCACCCTCCCAGATTACTTCAGTCACTACAAAAATTTGATTAAAAGAACAAATTAATATACATAGTCAAAGATAAAATTACCAACAAGTCCAACTTAATTATATTTGGTTGAATAAGGGGAAGGTGTTAATTTTAAAGCAGAAGCAGAAACAGGAACAGCCCTGCCAGCTTGCCAAGCAACATCTTGCTAATGGGACGATTTATAAACTAAAACACAGCTTACCTTCTCTTCCTCGTTCATCAATCACCGTCTTCATAACTTTTCTTCTTTTAGGTGAACTTGAAGCAGCGTTGGTGGGTTTATCCATTTTGTTCACATTTTGTTCGGGAATAGGCTTCTCTTTAAGGATAATCCCAGCATCTATCACTTTCCTGACAACTGAAGAATCTTCTCTGGAAGGTTCGTTAGATTCCCCATCAACAGATATTTCTTCCTTAACCTTGGGATTATCTTCTACTTGCTCGTCAAAATTCAAATTGGTTCTCTCTGGAACCATAACTTTGCTGCTTTCTTTCAGATCTAGACATGATTGCCCTTTTGGATTCTCCAGTGATGCTAAATTAACTGCATCTTCGTCATCATCTGAGAAATCAAAGACAACCCTCCTTTTCCTAGTGCCTTCGCCATTGGATGATCTCTTAAAATTGACTTGTTGACCATCATCGTCACTGCTGACACCCGCTACTGCTTCTTGAGCACAAGTTTGAGGATTTGCACTAGCTCCTGAAACAGGAAAAAGGATATATAGAGATATTTGAGCCAGATACATTCTTGAGCACAAAAACAAAGAACCTATTTGCATTTAAAATGCTTCTCAGAGAATAAATTCCCAACTTATCCATCACTTCCAGAAGGTAGAATTAAATTTTTACAAGCTGCTTAAGATAACGATAAATAGAAACCAACCAGTATGATCAGGAATGGAAGTATTATTTTTCTCTGGAGCATCTGACTTTGACTTCACAGATGCCCGGCCCCAGAAATTTGCCAATGAACCTCCAGAAGCAGAAGAGCTTTTCTCATTCTGGAGTTTCGTTTTGTTCATAGGCACAGGAGGAACTTTTTCTTTAGCTGCAGGAGGTTTGTTAGCCTGATCAAAAACTCTTGTTCCATTACTTTCAGTTTTGACATCTTTTACCACATTGGTAGCCTGTAAACCAACTTTTGGGCTAGATTGCTGTCCTTTATTCTGGACATCTCTGACCACATTGGTAGCCTGTAAATTAATTTCTGATCGCCCTATTACTGCTTTAGATTTAAGTTGCGGAGATTCAGTGCTTAATGGCGCTCCATCCACATTACGCTTAACAAAGGAATTGGAAATCCCACCAAACCTGAAGAAGACAACAAAGAAGAGCATTGAAAATCAAGGTAACGAAGCTAAAATGTCACATAAGCAGGTGTATAAGTAGAAATGCTTTTATATAACTAAAAACTAATAGATCATACGTATGAATGGAACAATGACCACTGGGATGAATATATTTGACCATGCATGAGCACGAAAGCAGAAACTCCAGAACATTAAGTAATTAACTCTTGGTATTTGTAAAGTATAAAAGCCAACTACCATCTTATAAAATTTTCTGAATTTTGAAATATCTAATGAGCTAAGAATGCAAATTTTATAATCACCCACCAGAAAAAAGAAAAAAAATCAATTGATTAAGTGCTTTCTGTTACATAACTTAAGTTAGGATTAAAATACACACTTCACAAGTCAATGTTTAACTACTAATGTACTCCTACGATAATTAGCAGGAGAAATTCTTCATAAACCAAAAATCAACCAAATAAATTTAAGTGGTTACAGTGACAAATCACTTTCATTTACTTTTCTTCTTTTTGTGCTGTATGGAAAAGATTCCAATGAATACAAGGCCAACTATTACGTAATCCTTACCGAGCAGAAATCAGCATCTGTTAGATTTGCCAGACTTGCAAAGTTGCAATACATTAGACGCACTAAACTTCATAAACTCTTTATATTTAGGGACCAATTCTATCTATTTCAAATCTCAAGGACCAAAGTGAGGATTTATGTAAATCTCAGGGACCATTTTGGCTAAAAAGCCTACCTTTTATTTATAGGAGTAGGATAGAAAGAAATATACCTGTTATCTCTCAAGCAATTCTCAACCGTAAGAGCCTGCTTAAAGAGCTCCTCTGCTTGCACAAATTCAGCATTCCACAGTGCAGCTGGATCCTTTGGGATGCAAGCTTGCACACTATAAACCTCGACTGAGCAGTTGCCATCAAATTCTTCTTTTGCTTCTGCATATAATTTGACAGACATGCGTTCCATAATATTTCACTTACCGGATGTATAATGATGAGACTAAATATGAATGTCTGACAAAAAGATTATGAGACGGACCAAGAAAAAGCATGAACATTTATCTTTGATTTCAACTAGCACACTTAAAAGATTTTAAAGTAAGAAATGGAAACCATTGTTAAATAGCTCATGAAAGGATGATTAAACTCAAAAGAAATAACAGCATCTATTACATTCCAAATTGTGTCAACCATCACTCAAGTCCACGTATGTACAACATGTCTAATTCTATGCATGTATGCATGTCCTATTGGGAATCTAATGCTCCAAACTACTGCTCTCGCTCTTTTAACATGTTCTATTGCATCTAATAGAACCAGGAAGTACACGATTGATTTAAAATCTTGGTGTTCTTTTTAAAAGGAATATAATTGGATGCTTCCCTATTAGATTTTACTTGAAAATATATCAGCACAAGTAAACATACATACTAGTCTACAATTATATGTCACCTGTAAGCTTAGGCCCAGAAACAAGCCTTATATGGTAGCTTGAAGGATCGCTCTTCAACCAGCCAGCCAAAACATATACCACTTCGAACCCATTTTCATGCTTTTCAACAAACTCCTGGAGTAACCTATACAAAACAACATTTAATCACTTGTAAACAAGAAATGCAACCCACAAGCTTTGAGACAGTTCCTATACCTCTTTGCAGCATTCGAAGACACCAAATAATTTCGACTCAGCCACTTGTAGGAAACCTATAACATAATTCAGTACCGAAAGTAACTAAATTTAGACCATCTTATACGAAGTTAAATGCATCTTAACTCAAATTCCAATCAAGAATTTTCTTTGTCACGAAACACACAAGTAACAGTTCGATATCCATGCTAAATTGAAAGTGGTTCCGAAGCTTATTGCATTTTTGAACCTAACCCAATAACAAATCCCTAAAAATTAATTTTTTGAAACAATTAGAAATTCACCAAAACCCTAGTAAGAGCTAGCTCCAAAATCAAAGAGTAATACGCAGCAAAAACACTAAATCGAACAAAAATAACAAAAATTAAAGCTGAAAATTTGATGGGTCATGCCAAAATTACAGTAAATAATATAATAACTGTAAAATTGAGAAAAATAAAACGAAAATCGAGAGATTGAGAGAGAGAAAGGGATTGGTACCACTTGAAGTTGATCGGAGACAAGGGTTTCGATGTCTTGGATGATTCCTAGGGTTTCGGTTTGGGCCATTTTTTGTAAAAGGAAAAATTTTGGGTCGCCGATTCTCCCTTAGAAAAACAGTAAAAGGCGTGAAAGTGAAAGATTAGATCTTTCAATGAGTTTCCCTCCCAAGGCTCGCTTCTTTTCCCGCCATATTCTCTGCGTTTTGCCTAGGTGGAATTTTTTGCCCAATACTAACTGAATGACAAACAGTACTATACTAAAGTTGTGTCAAAAAAATTGTATCATTATTAATGGTATGTTATTTGTACCGTATTATACATTTTTGGTACTGTAATAATATTCAAAATCATTACTAGTGATACCATACCGTACCACTACTATTAATATTATATCATTTATTTATTCATTTATATATATATATATATATTTAGGTATTATTATCATTATATATGCACTTTATATTTTTTTCCTAGTCATTTATCCAATCATCTCACCCTCTAACCTCAACCTTCCCAATAAAAAAACCTAAGCCTTCTTGTGCTGTGACTCTTCATCTTTTCATTCATTTAGCCATCAACTTCATCTCTGTTGCTTTAGTTCCGGCGACTCTCTCCGGAGTCCATCTCATCTTCACCTTCATCAAATTGGGATGTATTTCTCCCTAGCTTCGTCTATCAAGTTAATTTTTGTACAATTTTAAAGAATGTAGAAATGGAATTTAGGAATCTTTGTACTATTTTTTTTAGGGATATTGGGTTCTTTCTACAATTTTTTCATCTATTCACTTCTTGTTTCTTAAATGAATCTATAAAATTTTCATAATTAAATAAATAAAATTTAGAAACCCAAAGGGAGTGGCCAAAACACGTTTGGGCCTTTAATTGGGTTGAAAAAAAAAAAATCAAATTTTTCCCCAAAGTAGTAATTACTATTACCATACCATGTCAACCGAACTATTTAGCATGCCGAAATTCGGTATACCGAAAATTTGGCATAGTAATGGTAATAGATTTTGTCATACCAAAAATTTAGTATGGTAATTGATACATGAGTTTTGGTACGGTAATCGTTCCAATACTACCCCTAGTTTTGCCCTTTCTTCAGTTGTTACAAGTGAAATATATGTAGGGACTCACATCAGCACGTGCCCCTGCAAATAGTCACGTGATCATTTGGGAAGAAGGCTTTCTTTGGTGGTTTGTGATACCATAAGCATTTCTCATCTAAACTTCTTTTGTGTCATCAAAGTTTTCCATACACTCATTCCTTTTTTTCTTATTTTTAAAAAATTATATCAAATTCATCAAAACAAAGAGATGGACTTGAACTTGAGTGCAAGAGAGCATGGTCGGCCCGTATTAGCCTATGCTTATTATAGGTAGTCATTTTTTCGGTTTTTTTAGTCTTGTCAATGGTACTTAAATCTTAAGTAATGGTCATGTTTTGCTCTCCAGTATAGTGATCAGTTTCATTTTTCCTCTTGGATTACATCAATTTGATGCTCAAGAGTTCATAACCAACCCTTTCTTGCCGAGCTTTATAAAGATTTAAGAGAGAATAGAGGGACCTTCGGTTCATTAGAAAATTAATCCTCTTACTTCTCATGCGAAACCCTGAGAAAGTAACAGGTGTAAAGCACACTGCCCTAGCAACTTAAGTATGCTCAAGTCTGCCTCAGTCTTGTCTTTAATTTTAGAAATATGGAGGGAAGATGGTCCGAACACAAGACTTCTAGCACGCATGTAAATGTTAGTTAAGCACCTAAGCCATGGGCCTCTTACTCAATTCATGCTAATAAGTAGTCAAAGATATAATACACACACACACACACACACACACACACACACACACACACATACATATATATATATATTATTTATTTTTTTCTGTAGCAATTACACCTTCAATATAATGATAACTAATTTATTTTCTTGATATCGGAAGAGGTCTTAACTTCAAATCATCGTTTCTCATTGTAAGAGTAAAGAGTTAATATGGTAAATGGGGTCAGGGAACAACTAGGGATGGGCAACGGTTATGGCGGGCGGATAACCACGGTTATTTATCCATAATCATTTATGCTCATACCTGTATAATCGTTTAGCTGTTGGATAATTGCCTAAACGGATAACCGTTTAGAAACGGTTAACCATACACATAACCGCTTATCCATTTAATCATAACCATTTAGTACCCGTTTACCCATTTACCCTTTTTTAACCCATTTATCTTTTTTTTTTTTTTTCCTTTTACCATTTACTCAATTTTCACCCGTCTACATGTTTTTAAACAACTTGAAAATTAAAAAAAATAAAAATTTGTCATAATTTTCTTTTTCTGACAATTAAGCACCGTTGACACACCCCAACCCAGAATGTTCACTAGGGCTTCAAATCGAGCTGTGATGGCCGATAACTGGAAGGTGACGAAGCCATAAAGTATAGTGAAGTGGAAAATGTGAATAAATTTAAACCTAAAAGTGCCTAAAGACAAGAGTGTGATGTGAGCGGGAATGAACCCATTTCACACGCGACGTCAGAGCACAAGTAAAGTACAGTAATGTAGGTAAGGATCATACCCTCAGAGGTAGCCACCTATACTGAGATTCGCCAAGAATCCTCGTCGATACGAACTTTCAGCAACTAAAACCTGGAGGGGCGAAAAATAAAGGTGAGTGGGCCTGAAAATAAAGTTTTAATAAAAACCTTTTTGAAAAAGTTATAACCCCTCGCCGTAAAACCTGTATAGTTTCTAGAAAATAATAATACTACATAAGTATGAAAATGAATGCACAAGTGTAGTGAGAACAGAAGCATGCCACGTCATAATATCTCAGCAATAATAAACGTAAATCAGGTGTGAAACCAATATAAAATAGTATGCCAGTCGGAGTCACCTAACGTGACCTGTACGACTGAACATGTAGCTCATTAATCTAGGCTAGCACACCAGTCAGAACCACCTATTATGGTCTGTAAGACAGTGTTGAGTGTAAATATGTACACTCAAGTGCTACGATCACGTGAAGGCTGTGCGAATAATTGTGAGTCACCTACGAGTCGGAACCACCTATTGTGGTTTGTACGATAGGGTTGGCACAAAACTTGGATCCAAGGTGAGCGCACGGTGCGGGAGCACTAACACCGGGGTGCAGCCATGATGAGCTCCAAATAAATATATTCATGCTTATATAATTTAACCATTTCAATCTCATAATAACTCACCTGAACTTACCTACACCTCCGTAGGATCATTTGGCATAACCACAAATCTCATCATAATGCAATATTTAAATATAACACATTTAAATCATGGCATGCTATGCATAATCAATTTAAAACATTTCTAGAAAACCGTAAGGTGTGTATATATATACTATAAAAAGGAAAAAGACCCGCTCACTTGGAGTCCGCGCTACAACTCTCTAACACAAACATCGAGGCGTCACGAACGATCGGTGCCTAGAACAATTATCAAACCACATCTCAGAGTTCTTATCAATAGAAAACGTAACTTACATAAAACACATCTCTAAGGATGTTTTAGAATGATTTGAGACCCATTGACCAAAAGTCAACCATCGGTCAAAGATCGATGGTAGGGTCTAGAACCCTACGTAACTCGATTTGGAAGATCCACACCTCGGATTTATGATCCATAAATTCCAAATATTTACATTATGCTTCTAAAACATTATACTAAAGTTTCATTACGATCCAACGGTTGGATCTTCGCCAATTGCCAAAAAAAAGTGGCAGCCAACGTTTTATTTTACGAACTTACAAATCTAATTCAGAAATACCCTTATTACAGATTCTTGATCCGTAAATTCCTATGGTACTCAAATATTACGTATTATAATATATTAAAGTTTGGTGACAATCCAACGGTCGGATCATCGATTACTATTCTAATCAAGTGGCGAACCTTAATGAAACTAGGTTCAAATGATAGAAATTTGTCAATCGGACTTCACATACGGAATTGGAGAATCAAATTTAGTCTAGAAAGGTTATGGGATACCTCGGCCGCCCCGACTCGCCGGAAAAATTAACTATTTCTAAAAAATCTCAAATTTTACAGGAATGAAGATCTCAATGAGTGGAGCAACTTTCATACTTGTGACTAAGGCCAATTTGGCCGGAAAACCGCTCAAATTTCCCACGAATCGTCCGAAATCCTTGATTTGGGTGACTTCGATCCGTTACCTCCGATGTTACGCCCAAGTTGTTTGGGCTTTGTTCTAAACCTGAAGGGAAGTCTATTGGTGGTGGTAATTGGAAGAAATTGTTTCAGAAATAGGAGGATCGACGACATGAATCCATCGCACCCACCGGTGTTTCACTAAATCAAAGCTAATCTCCATCAATTTTAGGTTGTAATTGGTAGAGGAAAGGCCATGGAGTAATTCCTAGGTGTTTGTTTGACATGGTTCATCGGAAAAACCGACAGAAAACCGTTGGAGGGAGTGAAGAGAACCGGGTCGAGTCGCTAGAGAAACTAGGTCAGGGTGATCCGGTACTCCTCATTTTTTTCCCTTCCCTTCATTTCTTTTCTTTCCCATTCGTCCCTTCCTTCTCTCCTCTTTCTGAATGGGCATCCCGCCCTTCATTTCTCTCCTTTATCTTATCTCCCAACCGTCAATTTATTATTTCTTTAAATTTGGGCCACAAATGTGACTTTCCAGCTTAAGCTCCAAAAATCTGGAGCTTTCTAGAAAATAACCAATTTAGTAAAATGCCCCCAATTTTAAACGTTAATAATTCTTTTGTTATAACTCCAAAACACGTTCCGTTTACGCCCACGCGTTTGTGGCAACGAGTACTACCCAAATATGCCAAGAAAACAGATCTTATGTGACACGACAAGGCGGTTAATAAAGATCAAAGTATTTGCTTCAAAGGGCATTTTTTGTAATTTCTCATTTTTAAATTATAAAAATAGTAATAATTGGGGACAGGTCATTACAACCGTTATAGGTACATTCATCATACATTTCGGTATTTGAAATTTTTAAGTCCTTACACCATTCCAATAATTGGAATAATAGGTTACCGATGGTATTTTTAACTATTACCAATGAAGGTAATTTAATATTTGCTAAATATTATTGGGTTACGAAAATTGTTTAGAAGATAGTATTCTTAATATTTAACCCATAATGTAAAGTATTAACATAATATATATAATTAGGTACATTATATTATAATTAGCTACATAAACCATGCACTACAGTTAATAGCATTGATCTAAGTTTTGTCCGATAGAGAACATGGTTTGTGTTAATTTTACATATATAAAATAAATAGATACACAGTTACTACAGTTACCCATAACCACGTGTATTTTGTCTATCCCTAGGAACAACCCATGTTATTGTTGTGTAAGAATGCTCTAAGGGCAAATCGTTGAGTTCACATTTATGGGCAAGAATAACTTGTCCCCCAAAAAGGTTTAGAGAATGCATATTATATCTTGAATTACAAGCAATATTCTCCTTAAAACAAAATTAAAAAAAAAACCTCGAGAATATAAGTTTAAGTAACACTTCTTTTGTTTTTGTCATAAAGAATCGAAACAATGATATTCTAATTCATTACCCCCCTTCACAGCAGCGGATCTGGGGTCAGCTGACCCCCCAAACTCAGAAATTTCTATGGAAGAACTGGATGCTATTCTTTGAAAATTGAAGATGACCTTGAAAGTTGTCCTCCAACTGTTCAACGTATAGCCTTTAAGGGCACTTGGCAAGGTAGCTGCTAGTCTCATGCCTTTGTATGCTTGCTATAGGCATTTTTTGATTGGGATGCTTTATCAGAAGCTATTGACATCAGTCGATATGCTTGTTTGAAAGTTGTTGGCATATGTTGACATATGTGCAATATAACTTGGCAAATGACCTCAAGCCTACCAAGACTTGATGAAATGCCAATTTTCATGTTATACAGTCCAAAAAATTTTGTGCACCACGCACACCATTCTTAATGAAACCCCTAATAATATTTTCTAGATCTGCCACTGTTCTCTAACCATAAGGGCTAACAAGGTGGTAGGGTTAGCTTCAAGTATTCCCTTGCCTTGCAAAGAAAATGTTTCACTTAAAAACTAAGTATGGCAATGGCACTATATATTAGGGTAGAACAACCTAGAGCTATCTTGCTCAGTCACACAACCATGCCTCGAACGACATAATGAAACTAGTCATAGCTAGTAAACTCACAACTGCATATCAGAAAGACATGAACCTAATTCACGTGAAAAAGGCTGCAAATATAATGTTATGTAATATAATCCGATTCTGTAAAACCCTTGGAAACTTTTGAATTTCTTTCCATATCTTGGCATTCCAGTGTCTAATTCTTAATCACCCTAAACCCTATTAGAAATACCTACATAAAGTAAACTAAAATAAAATTTTACTTCCTTCTCTCTCTTCCCCCTTTCTTTCTCCTTTGTTTCCTTGTACGCAGTATCCACACCCCACCATCCAATCCCAGAAGGAACCACGAAGCCACGACCCACCCCCTTAACCAAAAAAAAAAAAATCCAATTTTCAGGGTGAAAATGATAAAAGTTATTTCCTTCTATTCTGTTTGGGTCTGCAAATCACAATTTCCTTGAGGGTTTGGGCGTTCGTTGTTCCAGATCATGTTCGTTGTTGGGGCGTCATTTCAAACCCTAGGCGATCATTGTTCCAAATCTAGGCGTTCGTTGTTCAATGCTACGACATCGTTTCAGATTGCGAAGGTGGGGTGGGGTGGTCTGTGCTACGAGAGAAACAAATACAGAGGGGAGTGATTGTTGAAGGTAGGAGTTATTTTAGGAATATACATGGATATTTTGGGTAGAAAACTTTGATTCATGATGCAGCCCTCTACCTGAAATTCAATTACCACCTCTACAGAGGTAATCCAATTCCGGGAAAATCCGGAATTGACTCCTGAAATTGGGTGGACCCCACATAAAATCTGATTCCTCAATTGCTAGTAAATGGCATAATGCTTCGGGAGGAATTCAATTCCATTTCTCTCCATTCCACTCTTGATTGGTAAACACGCCATTGCTTTATATCAAACACAATAACACTACTTTATCATTCACATTACTTTATATTCCAAAAGCCCAAAAATGAAGGAACATCCAAGAAACATCCACCACTTTTACTTTATATCAAACACAATAAGGGAGTGTATTCAATTGAGAATTTGAGAGACTTTAATGAATTTATAAATTCATAGATTTTTATGGAGTTTAATTGATTTGCAGAGATTCCATATAAAATTTTGATTCAATTCCCTCGAACTCTTATGGGGAGAGGTGAGATTTGTAGATGCTTAAAATACACTACGAAATCTCTCCAATTCGCTCTAATTCCTCAACCTTCTTAAATTCTTTAAAATCAATTTCTAATTGAATACACCTGGATTTCTAAGGATTTTAATAAACTATTTTAAAGTTCTAATTGAATACATCTTGAATTTCAGAGAATCACTTAAAATCCTGCATGAATACCCCTAAATTCATTAAAAAAATTAAAATATCTGAAGATCCCAATTGAATCACTCACATTACTTTATATCCCAATAACCCAAAAACGAAAAAATATCTGTCCACCACTTTTACTTTATATCAAACATAATAAGACTCTTTATCACTAAGCATCCACATTTACTTTATATCAAACACAATAACACTGCTTTATCACTAAAGCACCCACCACTTTAATTTACTTTATATCAAACACAATACCACTGCTTTATCACTCAAATTACTTTATATCCCTGTTCAAAGTGATACAAAAGACTACTACGGTGCGTTTGTTCGTGCTCATCCTTCTGCTCCTCATCTGGTAAATTTCAAATCTGACGAACTATTTCTTCGATTTTGTTTTGCAAATAGTGAAATTATCACTTGGTTTTGATCCAGTTCTACAGTGCAACACCGAAAGGTATTCCACCATGGCTTCTTCATCTAGCTCCACCCCGAAACGTCCAATCAACGATCTGCTCTCAAATATAAACAATGTTATGCCTATGAAGTTGAAGGTAGATTCCAACTTTGATGTCTGGAAATATCAGATGACCGCCATACTCGGAGCTTACGATCTCATGGGTTATGTCGATGGCTCGCTCTTACGCTCCGACAAGGCAATATGGTGCAGGGAGGATCAAGCAGTGATGGCGGCGATCAATGCTACACTCTCGCCCAGGGCACTCGAGCAAGTCTGCTACTGCACTACATCCCGGGGACTATGGCTTGAACTGCATGGTTTGCCCTTATTATAGTTGGAAGGAAAATGTTTCAAGTGCATTTGCTTCGTTTTTCCTTTTCCTTTTCTTTTGATGCAAGCAATATTCTAGTTGCCACTTCTTATGCACACCGGACTGCGGAGTAGATTATTTCATAAATAATCGGGTGCTTTAGATTTTGGCCCTTACAATTCATTATTTCTAGATAAAAACTCATCTATCTTTAAAAATCCAGTTTAAGCCCAAATTTAAAATTTGCAAACATATAGGAACACTATTGACCTATTAATACAACTTATTTACACTTATGCCACTCATACTTTATGGTCCCTTTTCCAAATTCCTAAATTTATGACAAATTAAAAGTAGTAGAAAAAGTGAAATAAAATGAAAAAAGTGTTTGCATTAACCGTATCCATTGCAAACTAGAAAAGTAGTTTTTTTTTTTTTTTGTGATATATTTTGTAGCAATTTTATCCATATTAATTGGTAGGTAAATTAGTTTGTTCCAATTATTTAAAAATAAAAAATACTACACCTATATTATATATTTTGAATCAAATATAACATTCCTCTAACATTTAGGTAAATTATTTTCTATGTATTTTTATATGTGTTAGACACGTTTTGTTGTTGTATAAACATGAGTGGAACATAATATTGTTGATTTTATACATGAAACTGCATTTCTTTTGTTACAAGTAAATTATTTTCCATGTACAAGTACTTATGTTAGGCAAGTTTTGTTGTTGGTACATACAATATTTTGTATCATTGTAAAGAAAGATATTACATTACACCCATGGTATAATTGTTGTAGGTAAATTATTGGAAATTAATTTGTAGTTAGGTAATGAACATTTTGCATCATTGGAAATGAACATTTCAAAGAGTAGGTAGGTATATTAATTTGTTCTAATTATATAAAAAAAAAAAATTTACTACACCTAGTTATATTTAATTTTTCCAATTATTAAAAAAATTTATACTACACCCAACCAAATAACATTTCTCTAACTTGTAGGTAAATTATTTTTCATGTATTGTTAGAAATGTTAGGCACGGTTTATTGTTGTATAAACATGGGTGTAACATAGTATTTTTAATACTATGCATCGAACTACATTTCTTCTTAATATAGGTAAATTATTTTCCATGTATTAGTAATATGTTAGGCACGTTTTGTTGTTGGTATAAACATTATTTTGCATCATTGTAAAAAAGAGATATTATATTACACCCATGGTATAATTGTTCGTAGGTAAATAAATGTGCATGTAGATAATGAAATACAATGTTCTAATATATTAATAAAAGAAGGATAAATTCAAAAGTATTCAAGAGTAGGGTGAAAAAACTAAATCGAATAGTTTTATGAAAATTCAAAACCTTTCTAAAAAAGTAATATGCAATAAATTTTTAACATTAATGTCTCTATTTTTTTCTTGTTGCAAAATCATTTACTACTTCCTTACAATTAATTGTCTACATCAAGTATGTAATAGGGGTATTTTAGGCATGTGAAAAATGTAAAATGTGTGAATTAATATGAAGTTAATGAATTTGCTTATGTGGATCCTAGTCATTGGGTTTTCTTTGAATAAAAAGATTATCTAGGGTTTAATATGAAGAAAATTGAGTTTGAAGGGCTAAAGTCATATTTTCACTAAATAATCTGATGGCATGAATATCACAAAAAAGGTTTTAGACTCATGAGAGTGCTAATGTCCTGTAATTACAATGTTTACAGTTCTCAAAGTCTTCAGTTATTTCCATTTCCATTGTCCATTACACGTTCGATTGCACGTTTGATTTACGAATGAGCGAGTGAAGGTTGTGTAAAGATGTAAACTTCGTCGTATCCCTTCCTGCGGTCACAAAGCAAAGCATAGGCAACCAAGTTAATAAATTCATGCACAAATTCAAAATAAAAGTGCAGTCTGAAGAGCACTTTGGCTTACCCAACCTTCCCACAGAAAGTCGGACTGTAATTGTAGATGAGATTGTCAAGGACTTGCCCAACAGGCGGTCTGTTTAATGACTTCCTTGCCTCGCTGCATCACAAATTCACGATTAGCGTAAATTTAGGGTCTGATACCATTCCGGTTGAATAAACTTGGGGGAGTTTTAAAGTTCTAGATGCATTGAATAAACAAATAATGCGGTTATCCGAAGATTCTGAACCTTAAATTTTCCAATTTTTTTTTCTACGTATGCCCTTCCGAATAGAGTGCCACTCAACATTCTAGACAATGTTCAAAAACGCAACGGTTCACTTAGAACTAAAAGACAGATACAGAAGGATAAAGCATAAACCCTAACCTGACCAAGAAGTTTGCGACGTGCTGAGTCACTTGAATAGCATTCTCTGAGTGCGGAATCATTGGTAAGCACCATTCAAAAGCATTTTTCTGCAATTCAATTAGTTAGTCTTCTAAAACTTGAAACAGATCCGTTGGAATAATCTATTAAGTCCAGATATCCTCAAAAGTATTTAATATTTTAGATGCAAACTTTAGTCTTTTGCTTTTCATAAACAGCAATAATTATTGAAAATCTTCTTAAGACTACAAATATAGCAATATTGCAAATGTCTCAAGTGGAAATTGTTAATGTTTTTGTGTAATCTTCATGTAAAGATGGTAAGAAAAGCAGAATTTGATAATTCCACAATAATTGCTTCTCCTTCTCAAGGTTGTGAATGCATCTTAGTAGAGATCTTGCAGACACTAATCTCTATTAATTAATGAAACATTCTTTGTCAATAAAAAAAGGTGAAAAAACAACTTAGTCTTTTATCTCATAAAAAATGATAGGCAATAATTTAATTTTATAGGTCCAAATTTTATTGTTTTTTATTGAAGCTTCACCTAATGTTAAAATATCTCTAATATTTAATTTTTTTTTTTTAAATATCAAAATCAAAAACCTCCCACCCCACGTTCTCTCTCTCTCCCTCTCTCTCTCTCTCTCTCCCTCTCTTCTTCTCATTTTCTAAAAAAATGTGTTCATACATACAAAGTGTGTAGGCAAATGCTATTTCAAGTAAAAGGCGCCTCGAGATGATTCCATATTAAAACACTGTTATTGTGCTGTTGCTTATATTGCTAAATTTAGAGTAGTAATAAAGATGACAAAAAAAAAAAATTATGGTAATACCTTTGGATGCCATTGGAAGGCAGTCACAGGATAGTTGTATGCGTGTGCTGTGGACGCTTAGACCTGATAATAGTGTTACTGCAACAGTTAGAATCATAAGGGGAATAAAATAAATCCAGAGAGATTGCGAGAGAGTGAAACGCATAACCAAACAAGATAATTACATTCAGTACCTTATCATCTTCATCAGTACATGTTGTCAAGATCTTAAAGAAACTTGACAGATTCTCGTTCTCCATAAGCCCCTCTGGTGAAATAACATACTGTTGCGTTTGAATCATTAAAAACTTGGTTAGAAAACCTATACCATGCTTGGTAAGCGTAAGAATAACCATATGGATAAGAGTAGCAGAAAAACCAAAAATGCATAGTACAAGAAGCATAAGTCAAACAGTAAACAGAAAGAACGAAACTCATACAAGATAATCTCAAAATCGACATTTGTCTCACCAATTTTGTTAATGATTGGACAAACTCAGAATCGTAATGAAACACAATCGAAACTTTCTCAACCAAAGCTCATGATATATGTTTCGATGTGGTTTGCCTTTGGAAAGTAAACAGACTGAGAAAGTATAAGATTTGACCAAGTAAATGGTTTTGGATTTGATTATTCAGGATCATTACATGCGTGATTATAAGCAAAAATGCTATCTTTGATAACTACGTCTAACTTCAATGGATGAGCCTTTAGATTAGAACTCACTTTATGGTTTTGCATTACAAGACAATCTGTACCCCTTAGTGGCTGAAGGAATTAAATCACCCTGGATTTACAGTAACATGAAAGCTAATGATAACTAATTTATTTTTCTGTAGCAATTACACCTACTAATTTATTTTCTTGATGTCGGAAGAGGTCTTAACTTCAAATTATCATTTCTCATTGTAAGAGTAAAGAATTAATATGATAAAGGGGGTCAAGGAACAACTAGGGATGTGCAACGGTTATGGTGGGTGGGTAACCACTGTTATTTATCCATAACTGTTTATGCTCATACCCGCATAATCGTTTACCTGTTAGGTAATTGCCTAAACGGTTATACTCATACCCATAACCGTTTATAAACGGTTAACTATACCCATAACCGCTTACCTATTTAACCATAACCATTTAGTACTAGTTTACCCATTTACCTTTTTTTCTTTTACCATTTACTCCTTTTTCACCCATCTACATGTTTTTAAACAACTTGAAAATTAAAAAAAAAAAAAAAATTTGTCATAATTTTCTTTTTCTGACAATTAAACACCGTTATATGTATATTCATCATACATTTCGATATTTTAATTTTTTAAGTCCTTATACCATTCCAATAATTGGAATAATAGTTTACGGATGATATTTTTAACTGTTACCAATGAAGGTAATATAATATTTGCTATATATTATTGGGTTACGAAAACTATTTAGAAGACAGTATTCTTGGTATTTAACCCAGAATGTAAAGTATTAACATAATATCTATATATATATATATATATATATAATTAGGTACATTATATTATAATTAGCTACAGAAACCATGCACTATAGTCAGTCAATAGCATTGATCTGAGTTTTGTCCGGTGGAGAACATGGTTTGTGTTAATTTTACATATATAAAATAAATAGATAAACGGTTACCCGTTTATAATCGCGGTTAATACCCATAACCACCCATTTAAATTTCACAGGTAAACGGTTATGCTCATAACCGTTATTTATTTAAACGGTTACCCATAACCGTAATTGTGAAAAGTTTAAATGAGTGGCTAACTGTGGTTACACCATAATCGCAGGTATTTGCCCATCCCTAAGAACAACCCATGTTATTGCCGTGTAAGAATGCTCTAATGGTAAATCGTTGAGTTCACATTTATGGGCAAGAATCACTTGTCCCCCAAAAAGGTTTAGAGAATGCATATTATATCTTGAATTACAAGCAACATTCTCCTTAAAACAAACTTAAAAGGAATATAAAAAAAAACGTGAGAATATGAATTCAAGTAACACTTCTTTTGTTTTTGTCATAAAGAATCGAACAATGAAATTCTAATTCATTACCCCCCCAAAAACCACATAGGCGGATCTAGGTTTGTTGACTCCCCAAACTCAGAAATTTCTATGAAAGAGTTGGTTGCTATTCTTTGAAAATCTGAGATGCCTTTGAAAGTTGTCCTCTAACTGTTCAACGTATTGCCTCTAAAGGCACTGGGCAGGATAGTTGCTAGCCTCATTCCTTTGTACGCTTGCTAAAGGCATCTTTCGATCGTCATGCTTTATCTAAAGTTATTGACATCAGTCGACATGCACTTTTGAAAGCTATTTGGCATATGTCGACATGCGTGCAATATAACTTGGAAAATGACCTCAAGCTTACCAAAACTTGATGAAATGCCAATTGTCATGTTATACAGTCCAAAAAATTTTATGCACTACCAACACTATTCTTATGGAAGCCCCCAATAATATTTCCTAGATTCGCCACTGTTTTCTCACCACATGGGCTAACAAGGCGATAGGGTTAGATTCAGGTATTCCCTTGCCTTGCAAAGAAAATGTTTCACTTAAAAATTAAGTATGGCAATGGCACTATATATTAGGGTAGAACAACCTAGAGCTATCTTGCTCAGTCACACAACCACTACTACAAATTTTTACATACGTGACGCATTTTATGGGTCATGTTAAAAGTTTAATGACACAAGAGTTTAGCGTCATCTTTGTGGGTCATTAAAGATATTTTTTATGACGTTGAAAGAGTGTCATGTATTACTTTTAAGGATGCCCAATAAGCATCATTAAATTAAGAACTTGTGTCATCTATTACCATTTAAGACACAGAATAAGTGTCATAAACATAGGAATGAGCGTCATGGTATACTAATCATGACATACGCACAATGTCATGTATAGCGTTTAGAGACACCTAACAAGGATCATTGAATTAAAAAAGTGTGTCATCTATTTCAATTGAAGACCAGAATATGTGTCATAAACAGAGGAATAAGTGTCATGGTACAGTAAACATGACATCTGTATAGTGTCATGTCCTATAGCACTCCAACGTCATTGAATATTAGCAACGACACACAAAGCGTGTCATAAACAATTCAATACACGTCCTGAAATATGTATGATGACATATATAAAAAGACTTAACATAATTCATCGAAGAAGCAAGATATTAAATTAAACAATATTGCTTCATAAATTTGTAATTCATCCAGTACCGAAGTATTACAAAAGACAATATAATGTGTAGAGTTTCCTACTAAAATATAAGTATAAGTTCACTTAATTTAAAATTTCACAAACTAGCTAATCTAGTGTTTCATCTATTGGGATGAAGTCATCAACATACTCAGCCCACTCTATTCTTAATGCATCAATTTCCTGTTGAGTGTATGTAGCTTTTTCTTCGAATTGCAACAAATCACAACCAAAGAGAACATGTTACAACAAAAACTAATTTCAATCATTAACTAATAAGGAAGTGGTCAATTAGCATCAACTAGCCCAGAAAGAACAAGGGCTCTGTACTCGTATTTTTCGCTGATGTGTTTTTTTTTTATTTTTTTTATTTTTTTTTCACTCGGTATAGAGCTAATAAAATGTCAAGCGAATACACCCGCTTAAGTGCTCTTTGTAACAGTAGTACTAACCTTGGTAATAATTGAGCAGTTCGGATCATCAACGATTTCCTTCATGTATTTCATCACATAATATCCACATTCTACAGTTCCTTCTTGCAAAGGGCACTGCATACAAAAATAAAAAAAGTATAAAATGTAAGTTAGTCAGATTAATTTAAAGCAGTCTCCACAACATACACACGCACATCAGAAATGCAAAAATAAAAGCATATAAACAAAGAACTTTAAAAGGATGTAAGATATCATGACCATAGCAATTCAAATAATCATTTCCACATATCGTTTGGTGTAACATTTCAGTTTTTGTGCTCCTAGATACAAAACGCAAATAATTGTCGGCAACATATCTATACATATAGTCTGGTCCCATCCAGTACAGAACCTATCAGCACAAAGTAGCAAATACTCTTTCATTTCCCCTGATGGTATCATATTGTTAATGCAATGCCAAAAAAGACCTTTTGTCATATGATTATCCTATGGAAAGGCATATCTTTTAATATACAGAATATTACACCACGTGCTTAAAAATTTAGTGGATTAATAACAATATTTATTACACTTATTGCTGGCTATTAACCAGATTCCTTATAAAAAAAGATCTTGTTGAAAGATCTTAAGATACCACTCTGTACTTCCAATGCTAAAACACACTAGGTAAGGTAAAAAAATAAAAAATAAAAGCAAAACCATTCAGTATTCCAGAACACCACCAAAATATTATCAAGAATAATGAGAAGCTTACAGGCATGCCGATCCCGTGAGACAAAGATTCCTTACCTTTACTACTTTCCAATTAATATTTTTTCGACCCTTTATTCCCTTTTGAGCTTTAAACATCTTTAATGCTCTGCACATAGAGGATAATAACACATGAAATATATACAAATCTTGAAATGCATTAAATAAAGACAAACGTATATCCAAATACTTACAGTTCAACAATGTTCTTCATTCTAGGATCTATCTGTATCCAATTAAGCGAGTCCATATAATACATTAATTCCTCATAGGGGTCAATAATAGCCAACAACCAATGAAACCTACAAAACATAAATAATTGCATTCTTTATCAAACAATGGTCAACTACTGATCTGTTAGGAACAAAAGTTCAAAACACATAGTACTAATAACCCTTTGTTATACGGAGCAAAAATTAATTGTCCTTTTTTGCAGTTCTGTAATCTAAGAGCCAGTGCATTTGATCTTTGTTCCTTTTTGCCAGCCTTTTGAGAAATTCTGCCAGGATCTACAAATCCAAACATTCCATCAAGATTGTTCTTCTTCAACGTTGACCAAAGTTGCCTACAAAAAATGTGGCAATTAGTATCTTATCATTACCCAATGTGGGTGCATGCAATAGACTATATTGTATATAAATTTAAGATTATGTCAAACCTGATGTAAATTGAAATGCAAACAGTCGATATTTCAGCCATGGAACAAAATTGAATGATGTCATCTCCACCAATAAATGTTGTGTGCTCATTTCCGAATAGGTCAGATTCCATAATGATAGTTACAGTAACATCCTTATGCATGTTTTGAGCTATGAGCATAAGTGAATGCAAAGCCAAAGGTTGTTTTTGGGATCTTTGCCTGAGGGGTGGATTCGTTCTCAACTTTGCATAGATAGATAAATATAGTGAAATGAGACATATTAGTACTATAATTTTTTCCACATATTCATAAGAAAATCACATAGGAGTACCTCATCATTTATCACGACAAGATGTCGTGGCCAAGCTACGTGACTCCCAATTGCTTGTTTGATATTCACAGCTTCACAACTAGGTATTGGAAGAAGAGCATCTTCTTTAATTGCTAAATCAATAGAAACATGTAGGTTCTTAGGCCCAAGTGGAATTCCATGTATTGGCCCGTCTAATATGATGACTGATCCATATGCAACAATGTTCTTAGCAGTGTCTATAGCGAGCTTGCACTGTTGTACCTTAAAAAAAAAAAAAAATTTCATTAACCAACTATTGTTGGGATTATAGCATAAATAGGAAAGACATAAAGGGCATGTACCTTCTTGATATCAAATATTTTTTCCATGGAATTTGTAATTTTGTTTGTCTTATCGTTGATGTTCACATCATATATGTTCTCTTGGTCACTTTGCTTTGCCTTGGAAAATTAAATTAATTAATAATTGCTATTTAAAATAGCCAAAAAGAACAAATACTACAATGACTATGTACCTTGAAATGCTTCTTGATATCACTTTCTTTTTCGTTTGAATTTGCAATTTTGTCTGTCTTTTCCATGATGTTCAAATCAAATATTTCCTGCATATCCTTTTGCTTGACCTAAGAAAAGTAAACTTAAATTAACATTGCTACTTATTATAGTTAAGAAGAGCGAAACTTGCATGACTAGTACATACCTTCTTAGCTTCAATCTTATCCATGGTTTTAGTATTTTTGTTAACCTTTTGTTTCGCTCTCTTCTTAGACATGAATTTCGGCACATCGTCATGTTTCGCTCTCTTCTTAGACATGATTTCCACCAAATCACCCTGTTTCACTTTCTTAGTAGATGTTTCATTTTTTTCTTTCTTTGCTGTGCAACTAGCTTTCTCAGAAATATGATTGGACTGTACCACATTATATTGGACCAAATCTTGCATCTTGCTCAACTGATCTGGAGTTAACAAAGAAGCAATCAAATTGAACTTCTTATTTAACTCCTCAATGTGTAAACTTTGCCGCTCCAAATGTGTTTGCATCATTTGTTGTTGACTCGATTGAGTTTTGCATCTTGGAGTCTTGAAGTACATTCTAGGACTCACGCCAGTTCCAACACCTCTTACACGACCTGAATATTCAGGTCTTTCCAAAGCAATTGTCAATATGTCATTACTACCAGACATTGGTAAAGTCTCATCTTCAACGGCCTTAGTTACTTCATCCTATAACAGTTGGCGTTAGTATGAAATACATCAATTAAGTATCTTTCCCAACCTTACAAATAAAACTTACTATTTTATCAGCGCATACTTTCACCATCTCATTCATATAGTTTCCTTTTTTATCAACACGCCCAAGCTTCCAAAGCACTGATCGATCAATGTCAGCAGTGATTCCATAAGCTGATTTCTATTTGGATGAACGTATCAAAATTATATCAGATAGTTTTTATTTGTATGATAATTAAATGAATACAAAAGTAACTGGACATTAATATTTGTTCTTCCAATCTTGCATAGCCTTTTCTAGAAAGTCGATGAGGGTACTTATGCTTAGCTCGCCTCCTCGATTGTTCTTCATGGATTTTCTATCAAATGCAATCCAATAATTAGTCATTAATAATTGCAAAGCATAATATGTACCGGATGCTTCGTACTTAATTTTGAAATCATATATGCGTACCATATGCTTCTCAGTTAATCTCGACCTCACAAATTCATCCCATATTGGCTGACGAATGAAATCATAGATCTTTGGTGGTTTCTTTAAGACTTCAGGTTGATCTTTGAACTTTAATATGTACTCACATGTTAGACTACTCTTGAATGTTCGCCATGTCTTTGCAGCACTCTTCAAAATATCCGATCTGCTATTTGAATGTACTATAAAGGCTTTCTACAAATGCATAATAGAAATTGGTCATTACTTTCACAAAGTCATACAGATGTAAAAACTTTTTTTTTTGTTTAATTTTTTGGAGATATACCTGAACCATGTCCCAAATCTTTTTTTTTATAAGATGACTCTACTTCTTTCCAAGTTGGAATTGTAATTGGAACTGTGGTACGCGCCATAACACCAATAAAACTTGCTAGTTTTGCTCCTGCAAGTCCACACGGTTGTTCCTTACTGTTATATCCAACCTCCAACCGATCCCCATCACTTCTACCTTGCACCAAGTCTTGCAATTGAGTTGCACCTCTTGGTTTCCTTGTTACAAAATCTTGGTCATCTTCTTCTGAATCTGTCATTTCATCAAGATATTCTGCAAGATTCATTTAAAATCAAGACAATGATCAAATTAGTACGGAAGAAAGAAATATAAAGAACCTTAAAGGTAATGTTTGGTTCATTGAATGAACCTTAAACGGATAGGCTCATGCCAATAGTTGGTTGAGGAAGAAAGAAAAATAAAGAAATAAGGCAATTGGCCATTCTCCAAAATCATAAAACCAACCTTCATTCAATTCAATTCCAATGTTCATTTCAATAAACAAATACTCCCTAAGTGACAATTGTCAATACTAAAAAAAAAGAACAATATGAATTCAACTCCTATTTCCACAAAGATTATCATCATACTTCATCTCAGCCCAATAATCTCTAAATAAATTAAGCCTTACCAATAAGTCACAACTAAACAAGATAAATCCAAAAGTATGGAGAAAATATAAAGTCGTAATGTAATTTAAAAATATGTATTCAACATAGCATTCAATAACATATGAAATAGAGTAGATATTCCTCTGAGTGATATGACTATGTATTTTCAACCCAAATGCCTTCGCAATCATCCCGCATGTAGATATCATCAAACTCCTCAGTTAGAACATCAAATGACTCAATGGGTGGCAATTTAGTAGTAAGACATTCGCGTTCAATTATAGTATCTCCTAGCTCATCATCATGTAACCAATCATACTAAGGCCCAGGCAGAACAACCGACCACCTTGAATCCTCTGGATCTGCAATGTAAAATATCTGCTTCACTTGAGTAGCTAAAACAAAACTATCTGACTTATGTCCAATTTTGTTGAGGTCAATTAATTTGATCCCAAACTCTTCTAATCTGATACCACTTTTATTTTCAACCCAATCACATTTAAATACTACACGCATGAATGCGTTATAATTAAGTTCCCATATCTCTTGAATCACCCCATAAAAAGTCATATATGAGATAATAGGATTCTTATCCTTAGCGCTTGAAATTTGCATCGTATTGGCCACTAAGCTTACTCCACTGTTTTGAGTGACTTGTGAATCATCACGAGACTTGGTGTGAAAATTACAACCATTAACAAAATATCCAGAATATTTTGTTACTTCATATCGAGGGCCTTGTGCTATCCATCTCAAGGTTTCTGATATGTGATTATTAGGGACATTAAGCTCATCCTCAACCTGCATATGTTGGCATAATTATTTTGAGTTCATAAACAAAAATGTTAGTGCATAAGTACAATGCGAGTTTAATACCTTTTTTTGCAGCCAATAAATGAAAGTTCGATTATGTTCATCCTGAAGCCACTTCAAATTTTTTGATTTTTTGGGGTGCTCCTTAATCAAGGATTTCTTATGCTCTTGATAGTTTTTTTAATTAGGTAACATTGAGTTGGTCAAAAGGATAGGAAATGTTGTAAGTAAATGAAAAAACAATGAGTTAAACTATATAAATGAGTATGAATGGTTAAACTTACTTGATATAAGGTTCCACTTCAGGTGTGTTAACCAAAACATAGTGATGTGCTTGCTGCCAATGCTTTTTATCCGCCTTCAAAAATTTTCCTGCCGATAATGGATAGCCAACATCTTTATGATGTGAACGAATCTTCAACGGAATTCCAATTGGGTCTACCCCTGATAAATACTCGCTACAAACCTCTATAGCTTCTTCTGCAATATAACATTCAACCATACAACCCTCTGGACGATATGTATTTCTCACATAACCCTTTAATATTTTCATGTACCTTTCAAAAGGGTACATCCAACGAAAATAAACCGGTCCACATAAGTGAACTTCCCTAATCAAGTGCACTGTGAGATAGACCATTATATCAAAAAAGGAAGGTGGAAAAATCTTTTCAAGCAAGCACAAAGTAATCACCAACTCACTTTGTATTTCATCTAACCTTAAAACATCCACTGTTTTGCTGCATAAGTGGCTAAAGAATGGACAAAATTTGGTGATAGCATATCTTACATGCTTTGGTTGTACTGCACGAAGTGCCACGGGAAGTTGTTGCTGCATAAGTATATGACAATCATGAGATTTAAGATTAAACAGTTTTAGCTCCTCCATTGACACAAGGTTTCTAAAATTTGAAGAATATCCTGATGGGACCTTGAGTTCGGACAATGCTTTGCAAACTGAAATCTTCTCAGCCTTAGATAATGTATAAGGTGCTGGGGGAAGAAATGTTTTATTATTTCCATGTTCTGGTGCCAAATCTGTACGTAGATCTAAAGCAATTAGATCATTCCGAGCTGCCACACCATCCTTTGTTTTTCCAGGAATGTTAAGTAATGTACCATAGATACTCTCACAAACATTTTTCTCAATGTGCATAACATCTAAACAATGTCGAACATGCAGTGACTTCCAATATGGTAAATCAAAGAAAATTGACTTCTTTTTCTAGCGAGTTTGAACATCAGCCTTTTTATCTATTTCTTTTGCCTTCTTATCTGTTTCTTTTGTGTTCGCTATTCCACTCCTCACCTTCCTTTTTCCAAGAAGCTTTGTATTCTTTGACATAATATTTCCTTTGTTTTTGTTTTTTGATGGGAGATCTACATTCTTCTTACCCCATGATATTTTGATTCCTTCAACTTCATGCAATATTTCTTCCCCGCTCAACGGAGATGGAGCTGACCCAAACTCTTGAGTACCATCAAATGGTTTTTTTTGTTGTCGGTAATGATGATTTTGTGGTAGGAATCTTCTATGACCAGTAAAGATTACCTTTCTCCCTAACTTTAGCCATTTAGAAGATGTTCTATCACCACATATAGGGCATCCAGAGTATCATTTCACACTACACCCACATAAGTTCCTGTAAGCAGGAAAGTCATTGATAGTCCATAATAACACAGCCTTTAACATAAAGTTCTCCTTATTGTATGCATCATAAGTTTCAACACCAACCTCTCATAGAGTTTTTAAGTCATCAATAAATGGTGCCATATAAACGTCGATATCATTACCTGGTTGCTTAGGGCCAGATATCAACAGTGTTAACATCATAAATTTCCGCTTCATGCATAACCATGGTGGAAGGTTGTAAGTGACCATAATCACTGGCCAACAACTATATCTATTGCTTAAAGCGCTGTGGGGATTAATCTCATCTGTTGAAATTGCTAGTCGGAGATTTCTTGGGTCACCACCAAATTCTGGCCACATGTGGTCAACAAGCTTCCATGAGGGAGAGTCAGCCGGATGATGCAAGTTACCATCAACTTCTCTATCTTGGGCATGCCATATCAAATTCTTTGATGTCTTGCTGTTATAAAACATTCTTTGAAATCTTGGAATAGGGGGAAAATACCATAATACCTTTGCAGGTACCCCCTTACTAGGCTCCCCAGAACTTTTGTTAACCTTCCATCTAGAAAAACCACATGTAGGACATGCAATTGCATCTAAATGCTCTTTCCTGTATAGGATGCAATCATTGGGGCATGCATGTATTTTTTCGTACTCAATTTCGAGAGAAAACAATGTATGTTTTGCTTCATACACAGAGAGGGGTATTTCATTCTTCTGTGGGAGCAATACTCCTAAAAATTCTAGTAAATCTACAAATAGTTTATCACTACACCCATTCTTTGCTTTTATATTGTACAATCTGACCAAGGTTGATAACTTTGTGAAGTTTGAACCAGGGTATACAGGTTTCTCTACATCCTTTAACAACTTCTCAAATTGTTCAGGATTTGAAGCAAAATGACCATAAGCTGCTTCCACCATCCCGATAATGTTATCTTCAACTATTTCTTCCCGATTACTCATTTTCTCATTCTTACTATCTGGAACAGCTTCTCCATGCCAATACCATGTACAATAACTTTGATCTATACCATTGAAAAAGAGATCCTCTCTTATCTCTTTAACCGTCCTTGATTTGATGTTACCACATTTTAGGCACAGACAACGTATGTAGTTAATATCAGTAGCGTGAAGCATTGCATAATTCAAAAAGCTTTCAACCCCTTCAGAATACATTTGTGATCTTCTATCCATAGACATCCAAGATTTATCCATTCTAAAATAGTTATATTGATTGATATTAGAATAACACATATAATGAGATTGCATGAGGGCACAATATATAAACTATTGCAAGCTAAAGATAAAAAACAGAAGCAGAGCTTATGAGGAGTTTTATCAAACACGTGGTGTGCTATAAACAGAAGCAGAGCTTATGAGGAGTTTTATCAAACACGTGGTGTGCTATAAACAGAAGTAGAGCTTATGAGGAGTTTTATCGAACCCTCGGATCCCCATTTTTCAAGTGGATTAATTAGACCATGTGCATGCGCAGTATACTACAATTGCTTAACTGGATTAATTAGAGCATTGGACAAGCTCAACCAATCTCCATCAATTATATTAATTACTTGTATATATATGCATGGGGGCGAGGGTCTCTTTATTCTATATAAACAACGTTCTACACACACACACACACACACACACACACACACACACATGCGCGCACATATATATGTATATAAAATACATATACCTAACTTCAATCTAAATAAAAATAAAAAATAAAAACAATGATCATGGCTCAACTACAATTTGTTCAGAAACTACTTTAGCAAATGACAAGGCTAAACTAAAATCTATCCAGCCACATAGCTCAGACTAATCAATACAACTTCACAAAACAGATTAATATAGAAATTATTTTCTAGAAAACCCATAACCATTCCAATAAACTTACCTTACACAATTAGGTTTTGAGTGAAATTTGAGGAAAACAATCAATCTGGTTGATGAAAACTGTGGGCGTCCCAGAGAGACAGAGAGAGCGAGAGAGAAATAGAGGGAGAGAAAGAATGACAATAAGTCTTCCTAAATCCAAGCGACCTATTGTTCTTCTAGAAAAATCTAGAAACCCTACATTCCCAAACTGAAATTAAAAACCAGAACAAAACCGAAATTACACTAGAACAAAGGCGAGAAATGGAGAAATCAAAAGTGGAGCAGAGAAATTACCAGAAGTGGAGGACGCGATGGGAGGAGGGCGAGGAAGAGCGGAGGGAATTGGGGTTGGAACTGCGGAGCGAGAGAGAAGGAGAGGAGAATGAGAGCTTTGATCTTTCATTCTCTATCTGGGAGTTGGCTGAAGGGGGGTTGGGTAGTGGAGTGAATGAGTCGTGAGGATTTAGGAAGTTGTGAGTCGCGGGATCTTCGCTCTTTTCTGAAATTTTAAATCCTTCCCGTGGATTTTTTTAAAGTTGCGTCATCCATTTATTTTAATAACATTTTTAATAAATAAATGTCATTAAAAATTTTAATAAGTGTCATGAAAGCTCTATTTTGTAGTAGTGAGCCATGCCTCGAACGACATAAAGAAGCTAATCATAGCTAGTAAACTCACAACTGCTTATCAAAGATGAACCTAATTAATTCATGTGAAAAAGGCTGCAAATCTAATGTTATGTAATATAATCCGATTCTGTAAAACCCTCGGAAACTTTTGAACTTCTTTCCATATATCGGCATTTCAGTGTCTAGCTCTAGTACAGAGTACCATGTTATCCAAAACCTAACCGTGCTTCAAAAAGTACTCTTGCCACTTTACAGTGGTGATCCTTTCTCTGTAAGTAAAATGTTTTAAGTTCAAATCTTGTAGATAATAAGTTCAATACTAATTGAGAGGTCTTAAGTTCGATTATTGACAAAGATGAATTTGAATCACATTATTGCTAGTCTATTGTCATCACCACCTCTCACATTATTACCATTACATGCCCCACAGTCAATGCTGAGACTAACACTCTCAAAACCACCGCTATTCCTGCCACCAATGTCCCACTAATACCCTCATAATCTCCGGCTTTGTCAACACCGCCGTCACCTCAGTAGCCTACACCACCATCCCATCACCACCATTGCCATTACCAACCCCACCACCAATGCTGCCACCAACTCCCTTAAAACCACTGCAATTGACGCCATCTCTGATGGGTGACCATCTAAAGAGTCACTGAGAGAATTAAAGTCTGAGGTGCGATATTCTATTTTCAAGGAATGTCTTAAGGGAATGATTACAAAACCCATCAAATTCCAAGACCAAGGAGATTAATAACATTGGGAACGGATGGACCTATTGAGCTTCCTTATTTATTTCTTGGACTAGTCTAATTAGGTTCCTTTTATTATATAAATAGGTTGTGATTTGGATGCTGGAAACCAAGTGGGAATAGAATTTTAATGAACATAATCTTTGTGTCTTTGCCTGAAGCCTACTTCTTTTGATCCAGTTCTACACTGCAACACCGAAAGGTATTCCACCATGGCTTCTTCATTTAGCTCCACCCCGAAACGTCCAATCAACGATCTGCTCTCAAGTATAAACAATCTTATGCCTATGAAGTTGAAGGTAGATTCCAACTTTGATGTCTGGAAATATCAGATGACCGCTATACTCGGAGCTTACGATCTCATGGGTTATGTCAATGGCTCGCTCTTACGCTCCGACATGTTTTGGGCTGCAGACAAGGCAATATGGTGCAGGGAGGATCAAGCAGTGATGGCGGCGATCAATGCTACACTCTCGTCCAGGGCACTCGAGCAAGTCTGCAAATGCACTACATCCCGGGAACTATGGCTTCAACTGCATGAAAAATCTTCATGGTTTGTTTGAAGTGCATTTGCTTCATTTTTCCTTTTCCTTTTCCTTTTCTTTTGATGCAAGCAATATTCTAGTTGCTACTTCTTATGCACACCGGACTGCGGAGTAGTGATTATTTCATAAATAATCTGATGACATGAATATCACAAAAAGGTTTTGGACTCATGAGAGTGCTAATGTCCAGTAATTACAATGTTTACAGTTCTCAAAGTCTTCAAATATTTCCATTTCCAATGTCCATTACAAGTTCGATTGCACGTTTGATTTACAAATGAGCGAGTGAAGGTTGTGTAAAGATGTAAACTTCGTCGTATCCCTTCCTGCGGACACAAAGCAAAGCATAGGCAACCAAGTTAATAAATTCATGCGCAAATCCAAAATAAAAGTGCAGTTTGAAGAGCACTTTTTGGCTTACCCAGCCTTCCCACAAAAAGTCGGACTGTAATTGTAGATGAGATTGTCAAGGACTTGCCCAACAGGCGGTCTGTTTAATGACTTCCTTGCCTCGCTGCATCACAAATTCACGATTGGCGTAAGTTTAGGGTCTGACCATTCCGGTTGAATAAACTTGGAGGAGTTTTAAAGTTCTAGATGCATTGAATAAACAAATAATGCGGTTATCCGAAGATTCTGAACCTTAAATTTTCCAATTTTTTTTTCTACTTATGCCCTCCCGAATAGAGTGCCACTCAACATTCCAGACAATGTTAAAAAACGCAACGGTTCACTTAGAACTAAAAGACAGATACAGAAGGATAAAGCATAATCCCTAACCTGACCAAGAAGTTTGCGACGTGCTGGGTCACTTGAATAGCATCCTCTGAGTGTGGAATCATTGGTAAGCCCCATTCAAAAGCATTTTTCTGCAACTCAATTAGTTAGTCTCCTAAAACTTGAAACAGATCCGTTGGAATAATCTATTAAGTCCAGATATCCTCAAAAGTATTTAATATTTTAGATGCAAACTTTAGTCTTTTGCTTTTCATAAACAGCAATAATTATTGAAAATCTTCTTAAGACTACAAATATGGCAATATTGCAAATGTCTCAAGTGGAAATAGTTAATGTTTTTGTGTAATCTTTCATGCAAAGATGGTAAGAAAAGCAAAATTTGATAATTCCACAATAATAGCTTCTCCTTCTCAAGGTTGTGAATGCATATTAGTAGAGATCCTTGCAGACACCTATTCAAATAAAAGGCGCCTCGAGATGATTCCATATTTAAACACTGTTATTGTGCTGTTGCTTATATTGCTAAATTTAGAGTAGTAATAAAGATGACGAAAAAAATATTACGGTAATACCTCTGGATGCCATTGGAAGGCAGTCACAGGATAGTTGTATGCGTGTGCTGTGGACACATAGACCTGGTAATAGTGTTACTGCAACAGTTAGAATCTTAAGGGGAATAAAATAAATCCAGAGAGATTGCGAGAGAGTGAAATGCATAACCAAACAAGATAATTACATTCAGTACCTTATCATCTTCATCAGTACAAGTTGTCAAGATCTTAAAGAAACTAGACAGATTCTCATTCTCCATAAGCCTCTCCGGTGAAATACCATACTGTTGCATTGAATCATTAAAAACTTGGTTAGGAAACCTATACCATGCTTGGTAAGCATAAGAATAACCATCTGGACAAGAGTAGCAGAAAAACCAAAATGCATTAGTACAAGAAGCATAAATCAAATAGTAAACAGAAAGAACAAAACTCATAATACAAGATATGTTCTCAAAACCGACATTTGTCTAACCAATCTTGTAAACGATTGGACAAACTCAGAATTGTAATGAAACACGATCGAAACTTTCTCAACCAAAGCTCATGATATATGTTTCGAAGTGGGTTGCCTTGGGAAAGTAAACAGACTGAGCAAGTATAAGATTTGACCAAGTAAATGGTTTTGGATTTGATTATTCAGGATCATTCCATGCGTGATTATAAGCATAAATGCTATCTTTGATAACTAAGTCTAACTTCAATGGATGAGCCTTTAGATTAGAACTCACTTTATGGTTTTGCATTACAAGACAATCTGTACTCAACTTCCTAAGCAAGTCTGGAGGAAATCTGCAAAAAAAATTAAATTAGTGGCTGAAGAAATTAAATCACCCTGGATTTACAGTAACGTGAAAGAACTTCCATACTAACTCATAGAACATCAACCATCCTCCGCTTAATTATTAGAACAGAGGTAAAAAAGATCAGACAAAGATGACTGATAGAAATACATGTCTAGCATGCTCAATTGACCTCTACTCTGCTTAATCCTATTGATTGGGGTGAAGTACATAAATTTCTCGCGTTTCAATCCTATTTAAGGCAAAAATCTTTGATAAGTATGCTTTTGCAGGGAAGCTACCTCGAATGATGGTTGAACTTTTCATATAAGAATCAAACAAAAAATTAAAGAAGACAGATTAGAAGGCCCACCATGAATTTAAGGTAACTTCTAGAGGTGAACAAACAATTAACACACTTCTGTTATAGCCATATATCAATGGTGTTCCATGAATTCACATACTCAGCGTCCTCACAGTTTGTTTTGACTAAGGATCTAAGATCAGTCATAAATGCAAAACATGTTTGAGGAAAAAAATTCAAAATAAAATTCTTTGGCATAATAATAGGACAATGACGTCTAAACTGAGTCAGGAAAACCTCATTCCAAGATTTATACCTTTGAAATACAGTTCCTTCAATAATGGTGTTCTCGGTAAATTGTAAAGTTGACGGCACATCTACTGCACTGAATGACTCAAGAATTTTCTTGTTCTAGAAGAAAGAAAGAGAGTTGTGTAAATCTTAAAATCGAGACAAATATATTAAGAGGAGTTGATGAAGCATCGATAAGGATAAAAAATTCAAGTTAAAAGCAGAGGATCATTAACTGACATGGCTAAGGTGATTCAGATTGAAAGGACTACTGTGACAATTCTAATAAAAGAAACTGAACTATTATTCCATAATTTCAATATTGAATGTGTTGTAAAGTTATCCGCAAGTTCATTAAATGGTATTTTTCAAGTAGTCTCAAGTTGTATGCCAACTGAAGAAACCAAGAAAGGCCATTCGCAAAAGAAGGACCATGACACGTGGCCAAATAGTTTAGAATTGCAGAACCAGACGTCCTGGTTTTATCTCTTTTAGCAATTGATAATTTAAAGCGCCACTGGAACTTGCAAAATTGACTGCTTTGATAATTTAAAATGGCTAATTATGCATTCAAAAAGGTGAAAGACATGCAGTTTGAATGACAAGACTGAATTCTTAAGGAAAAACAGTGAATATTGAGAAGGATAGTTTACCTTGCTGATGATCATTGTTAGAAGTTCAAAACCTAAGCAGATGGCGTATAATGGGAAATGATCTCCAGCATCATTCTTCTCTATAATTTTCTGTTGAAAACAGATACGTGCATAGCTAATAATTATAAACATGGAATGTAATATTGAAGAATTTTGTCAGAAAAGCACTGAAATTATCCTAAGAGATAACAATTTACGTGAATTCTTTATGATGCAGGAGAGCCTTGAAGCATTTGATGTTAGCCAGCCATGACACAGTGACATGGTTGCAATGCAGAAACTCCAACTTTGACCTCTAAAAACCCTATGTAGCGGTTATGTCGACCACTCTATTTAACCAGTATCTATCAAAATTTTCTTTTGCCTAGTGCTTGCTGGAGTACAGAGAATGATCCTTCATGCTAATGATCATGGGGAATGAGATGATGTTGGACTTGGTATGATTTCAATTTCGACCTCTAAAATCCTATTAAGAATCATGATACTTATGCTGCCAAGCCTTGCCCATACAAAACCAATCTAGCTACAATTTAGATCAAATCCATTTTGCAGTCGGAATAATTTTCATGATACCTATACAATCTTCTGTTTGTTTAGCAGAAAACTGGCCCCAGAATATATGGAAGAGTAGATATAATTGTTCAGCCTGGTAAGCCAGGACTATAATGCTAGTGCACATCATGCACTGGTTATAATATCAAGCACTAAATTACCTGAAATATTCTCTCAACAACATCATAGTACAACCCACGTTTAGCCCATCCTCCGGTGAAAAGCACGCCATTAACGAGATCGAGCTTCTGCAATGCAGCATTTACAGTGAGCAACATAACAAAATCACTAGGAGAGGACAGTATAGTTTACCTCATAGCGCTTACGCCTCATAGTAAACAAACGGTTGCAATACTAATGTACGTACACACACACATATCGAACAAAATTTTTATAAATGCGCAGCCTTTTACGGGGAAAGAGGGGAAAAACAATGAATAATCACAGACCAACTTCAACTTTTGATTGTTTGCCCAAAAGACAAACGAAAGTAGAAAGCTTTCGATTAGAAAGGCCAATACAACTACTGGGTCGTTTCTATAACTGGTTTCTCCAGCTAACAAAAGAACCTATACAAAAGCACTTCTTGAAAAAGCAGTTTTAACTGAACGCATAACGTGCATCTTTGAAAAGCAGTATTAACGTAAGAACACAGAAGCAACTTCTCCATAAAGCTCAATTTCTTCTCGACCAATAACATAACAGATAAAATCAAATTTTCAAATTTAAACTTTTATCGTGGCCACCTGGAAAAGAATATCACGCGGCTCGTTATAGATGAGAGGAATAACACGAGCCCCAGCCGATTCGACGAACTTGACATATGAAGCTGCGATATACGACGCCGTGGAGGCGTTGCTGAGCCGGCCGGACGCGCCGTCGCCGGGGTGGCTGAGGATGCCGATCACCGGCCGGTAATTGAGCTTGGGGTCGGGCGCCGTACACCTGGCCGAGGACGAGTCGGATGTTCCGAGTTGACTTGGTAAGACAACCGTAGACTGGGCTTTGGCCAAGCTCAGCTCCTTGGACAGGGAAATTAGGAAAGGAATCCAGAGGCAGCTCCACATCTCTGCGGGTGTCGTCTTTGGGGACGCTGCGGCGGACTGAGCGTCGGAGGATGAGGATGCGGAATCGGAGGGGTCGGGCGTTGGGGTAGACGTGGAATTAGTGAGGAAGTTGGAGGGCATGTTGGGAAAGAGGAAATGGGGACCGACGAGTTGGATTTGGCATGGAGGAAGAGGAGGAGGGGAGGAATGGTGTGCCTAGGACGCGTTTGTTGAAATGCGTATGTTGTTTGTTGCGTGCGGCTGAGCTCACGGTGTTTTCGTACGGCCGGCAATTTGGAAAAGAGGAGGAGGAGGGCGGTGGTGATATAACTATTGAGTGTTGAGAGGTAATGGTCACGTGGAAGGAAGCCAACAAAAACGTTGAGTCAGAAAATAGTCAGATTCATTAATTATGTGTCAGATAGGAGACAGATTCCACAAATTTGCAATGTGATTGGAAACATGGTTTATTAATTATGTGACCGGACAACAATATTTTTTTGAGAAATTTTTTTTACGTATTTTTAACCTGTTAAATTTTTAATTGTTAATTTCGTTTAATTTATTTAATTTAATGATTATAAATAAAAAAAGTTACTTCTTTATTTTATTTTAAAGTTAAAATTAATATAAATTATATAGAGAATATCAAACTCGAGTACATATGAATAATGCTTTCATTTTAGCTAATATATATGGTTAAACAGGTCCTTTAACTAGAGGGATCCAATTTTATTTTTAAAATAGGAACACCTTCTTGATCGTTGGATTGACCTTAATGAAATTGTGTCGTTGAGATTAAATCACAGACCACACAATCTCAAGGACACAATTTTATTAAAATCAAATCCAACGGTCGAGATGATGTTTTTATTTTTTTAGAAAAATAAGGATTCCTCTAGTTAAAGGATTCCTAAGTTTGCAATGAACTCAGCATACTTAATCTTTCTCTAAAAACATATCACTTTTTTATCAAAATATGAGCGTGCACTAGATCATTCCCTAATCATTATTTTTGTTTAGGCGTGAACAATTCAGTTCGATTTGTTTCCTCCTAACTTGAAAACTACATGTTACATATGCTCAGTCCGGTTTCGGTTTTGTTCAAAATTTCCGCGTGAGCAAAACAAGATAAAAGTATTTGAACTTTAAACTTGGAAACAAAGGAAGTTGTCGTATGCGACATTTTCATAAACTTTTATGGACAAGTAAACAATTTCATACTCTCTTTTTTGGGTCAAAAACCAACCAATCGGTCATCCAAACCAATGTCGAACACAAGAGTATGCCCAAGCCCACGTAAGGTGACTCAAACAGGCCCCCAAATTAATTCAAACAAACAACATCAAGCTAAACCCATAAGCCCATAATAAGCTCAATGAGAGCCCAACTTCGATAGAACCCCCTCCATTACGCATCTTACGCACGACTTCGTTAGAAGTCCTAGTGATCGTGAGGGATTGATTGGAGGAATCCGACAGGTGCTACATGTGGATGAGTCATCTGATGATCAACGATTCATAATTATTCATCGGATTTGATATCAATAGTAGAAAATAAATAAATTTGTCTAATAATTTAATCTCCACCCGTACCAAACTGTTCAACATTACTTTAGAATTTTTATTTTTATTTTTAATAAGTTTTGTCAAAATCAAACCAATATGAATCCCAATTGCATTCTAATTGGTTTTATTCTAATTTTGAGGTGAAACCACTCCAATATGAATCGCACCAACCCCTAATAAGATTGCTAGTTTAATATAATGAACATAAACACGGAAATAATATATCTATACGCAATTATAAATCCAAAGAATATAACATAAATGTTGTCAAACTAACCATTGCGAGGGAGAATAGAGTAAAATACTATTTACAACAATTAGGCAATTATAAATTCATTATTTTCTTTATTGACGAGAACACCTCATGCGGTATGTCTTTTGGCAACCGGCCAAACATAAACAACAAATATCCTTGCATATTAAAAAAAAAGGAATCGCATCATTTTAATCACAGCACGAGGTATAATTTATGTAAAGTGTATCGTTACTGCATCAGTGTATTAAATATACTCAAGATTTTCCATACTGCAATTTTATAAGTTCACACCGACAAAAAAAAAATGCAGAATTTCAGAGTATTACAAGCTTTTTAGAGAGTATAGTCAAGGCGTGTCGTTTTTGTCAAAATATGTACACAAAATAACTAGTTCGCAAAGTCTAAGATATGTCTGTTTTGTAGCTGCCGATTATAAAATATAAACCACGTGAAAGGCAGTTTATTAATAAAATTGCCCAAATAACTTTTATGTTTAGGGTTTATGAGCTGCCTAAGTTTGACCAGCTAGAAGAAATTGAGGGTCAACACACACTCAATATTTAGCTTATAAATTGAACCACGGACTCTAATTACTCACAACTCATAAGTGGCTATTAAGCTTTGGTTTATCGAGCAGATTAAGCTGTTAAACATACACAAATTTCTTCTTTTTGGTCATATCATGGCTCTAGTTAATAGCTTCATGCCAAAAACCATGCTCCAAATGCCCATCGATTCCAAGCCCTACAGCCTGCTGAATAATAAGAGTGTGATAATGTGAGCTAAACTTCCTCTCCTATATATACTCATTCTCATTTTTCAATCTTTAATTATGTACATATTAATGTTGCATTAAGTTAATTTTAACTATTTATTAACAGTATTAATTCTTTGGTTGATCAGAAGATGTGCTGCAGCGCCTAGACGACAGATCAGTAGAGGGAAACCTCCGCAAATCAACCGGGTAAGCAAAAGCAGTAACAGGAGCTTGAGAAGTGATCAGGTCAGCCTCAACAACAGTATGAGTGGAGAAGATGGGAAAACAAATGGAGGAAATGTTGTTGCTGATGAAGTTAACAATACAACCAACACTGCTGCTGCCACTGATTAATTAATAATGCAGGACCATTAGTTTGTTAATTAATCCAGCTCGTCGATTAATCCCTGTAGTTGTCATATGATGGCTCGTTGTCTAGCAAAGCATGGCTGAATGTGATTTGTTAGCAGCTTAATTATATATGTACTTTATCATAATTTCTTCTTGAACAAATAATTATCATTTTAATTCGTTAACCGAAAAAACATTGCTTCTTCTTATAACATATATGGTAGAATATGATTTAATTACACGATCTTATACCATATCAAAACATTGTTAACATCAAATCGCAAACAAATTTGGCAACTGACGAGGCCAAAGTATGCATGGTTAGGGAATATTTGAGGGGACTAGAGAAGGAGAGAATGGAAAAATAAGGAAAAAGACATTTGCACGTTTGGGTTCGAAATAACAAATTAAATTCTTTTAGTAAAAGAAAAAGAATTAGATTTTAACAAATGACCTTTTTATAAAATTAATTTTAACATTATGTTTTAATTCTTTCTCCTACAAATATATCAATTAATAATTTTTTTTTTAAGGCTCCTGACAGTCACACTTACACATGGCACCATTATTCATAAACGTTTCTAACTGAGGGAGGCAAAATTCAAAAAAAAATATCTTGAGTGCGCAGAAGATAAATGCTCATAAGTTCATACCCATCAATTAGTTTAGGGCAAAACAAGATGCTATTCATTCTATACTCTGTAAAGAGCTTCTAACATAAAATTATTTCATCCAGTTTCTATAAGAATAAGAAATAAACAACGAGCAACATGCATGTCATAATCAGTATTAATGTATATATATAGTCCCCTTTATGTTTTATTCTTCCCACTAACTAGTGCTAGCTTGAATTCCTTTTGGCTTATTAATTAGTTTATACTGCTGCAGAAATCTTAACCATCCAACTTGAATCATGAGAATCGCTTACATGTTCTTTACTTCTGGAAAAGAGGAAGATATATATATGAATTTCATAACATGCCACGTAAACCATGCATTCCTTTGGATGTTAATTATCCACAAAACAAAGAAAAACAAACCAAACGATGGGAAGAGTACTAATATGCTTATAATTTTTTCAATAAAGAGCCGTAGATGCGATTTCTGAAATTGAAAACAAATAATAAGCGAGAAAACCACCTCTAGATTTTGATAGAAAATTTAATATTTATTATTATGATATTATATTTGTAATTGAATTGATAAAATAGTGTTTCTTGGTGAAGGTACATGTCTGTCCAAGCATAAATTCAAGAAACCTTTGACTTTTCAAAGTAATCACATTTATTTTAAACAGCATCTCAACTTTTATAGATAGTCATTTTGAACAATTGTTAAAATAAGAAGGTTCTATCTTTTTTTGATGTAGAAGAAAGTTCCAAGTCATTTATTCTCAAAGTTGATAAATGAGTTTTTACATTAATTAAGTTTATAGTTTAAGTGAGTTCAACACAATCTTAGTTTACTAGAATCTTATGATTTGGCGATGCTACTATCAGATAGTGCGGTCATTTGCGCTAAAAGACAACAACCAATTTAGTGGGGCGTAAATTTGACTAAATACCACGTTTTTGTCTCCACCAATCTTTAGATGTTTATGTGGAAGAAAAAATAATCGAGAAAAATATGGAGGCGATACATGGATTATAGGGTAAAAAAGACAAAATTACCGTCGAGGCACACCGAAGCTTCTACGCACAAGTAGCGGACAATCATGGCTCAATGAAGATAAAAAATGATCAAAATAGGTATTTATTCAAAACCTATTTCATCCATCCTCATCAAATCTCCCTCACAAGGTAGCTCCCAAATTATTTCTCCTAAATTATATTAATTAGCTAATTAATTGATATTAATTCATTAATTAGCTAATTAATTGTAAATTACACCTAAAAAACGACTAAAGTGGCCGGTTCCCATCTCTCCCAAAAGGGCCGGTCACACCCCTATAAACACCACCCCATTTTCTCCAAAAACCGAAGTTGAATCCTTTTGCAAAATTCTCTAAATTTTCTAAACACTCTCCCTTCAAAATTCTAACTTTAGCATCGGAGGCTCTTCGGCCAAAGCCTTCCCTCATTCATCGTGGGCGCATGAGGCTTTTGGCCTTGACCTTAGGTGTTAATTATTTTGTAGGTGCATTTTCGTCCAATAAGGAGAAGGCGGAAATTTTTATCCACAAATTGGTGCTTTCATTGAGAGTTTGATTCACACGCTCGAAGAAGACTCTTGCATTCAACATTTCTAATTTATTGTTCATTTGTAGATTTTTCGTACGTTCTACTTCCTAGAATTTTTTATAAAATTCTATAAATAAACATAAAAGAAAAATACAATGACAAGAAATTTGGAAACCACCACGAACGAAACTTCCTAGGTTCAAAGATCCTGATCAAGTGATGGAGATTGCGATATAGCCCCACCATGACGATCCACAAGGCTCAATGCGACCGTAAGAGGAGCAACTTTGCCACCACGGAGCACCACCACCATGGCAGCCATGGGGACCATCGTGGCAGTGGGGAGTGGGCCAGCTCCATGGCAGCAGACCATGGCCTTATGCGTTGCCATTACAGCAATCCAAACCCAAGACCAAGCCCAGGCTCAGATGCTGGTAACAGCTACACAAGTAGCCCAGCAGGCGGCCCAATCTGCAGCCCACGTCGCAAGGCAGCCGAGCCAAGCCTAGCGTGAGCAGGCCCAAATTGTTGCCCAAGACGCATCGCAGGCCCAAGCTGCGCTAACCATTCCTTCGACCTAGATCTAATGAGCTTATATTGCCGCACCGCACCTACACTACCCGCACATGGCACGACTCACTTCTGCGGCCCAACCCGTTCCCTTGGCTCACTTGGCAATCCCAACTAGTCCAAAACCAGTTCAACCGTCTCGAATTTGTATTTTTGGACCGACGATTGAACATGGGGCATTTTCACCTTATTTCTCCGCAGATTTGACATTTCCCAATTCAAATCTTGCACCCAAAGTCCATTACATTTCCACTACTTAAGGAAACATATACTGTCTAAGCTTTTCTAACACAAATGATGAATCACAGTTGGCTCGACAAGTCATAGAATTAATAAGCGCCTTCACACAACAGAAAACCTTGGTGAATCAGTTTTTGCAGCGCACTGAAATGCAACGTGCCCTAGATGAGGTGTCCCGAAGCATGACAAAGGCAAATGACGAACCTCTCCAACAGCGTCCTGGCAAGCAACCCGTCAACCAGCCACGATTCGAGCATTCTAGCAGTTTACGCTTTCGCTTGGGTCATCGGGATAACGTATACTTTTATCTTAGCGCACAGAGAAGCGTGTACTCCTGAGCAAGCCCACGGACGAGCATACGTTCACAATTGAGGCCACACTTCGATTATTAACATGTATAACCTTCCAGGTGAAGTGTTCATTCACAACTAGGCTCTCAAAGAGCATTCTTCACCTTACATCGGAGTAGGTAACACAACAGATGGAGAAAAGCAGTCACTCAATTCGGCTTAAGTTCAATCGGCATCCTGCAAACAACCCGTTGGTTTGCCAGGAATGTGCCATATACACCGGAGCCACGACATAGACAAGTCGAGCATAGGGAAGAACGGCCTAGACCAATAGGTCACTATCGAGGCAGCCAAAAGTTCCACTGCCCCAGTAGAGGCAAATTCAAGAAGAAGTTGACAGGCTCCTGACTGAACGATTGCATAATTTTCAGCGAAACGAGGCTGCTGACGATGCGCTTCGATGAGACATGACCAATATAAGCATGTCACCATTCACGGATAAGATCGAGCAGACAGATCCACCTCTCGGATTCACTATGCCTCATTTCACTCCGTACAAGGGAGGTGAAGATCCAGATTGACATCTCAAGCACTACCGTAGTACCATGATCCTCTTCAGGAACGACAAGGCGCAAGATTGGTTTCACACCCTACCACCGCAGTTGATTCGGAGTTTCAACGAACTTTCCTTAGTTTTCACTAAGGAGTATTCGTCTAACCGCTCAATGAAAAAGACATCTAACCATCTCTTCAACATCGTAAAAGACCATAAGGAGACAATTTGCGACTATGTCAAGAGGTTCAAAACGGAGAAGGCCAAGATTATTAGCTATAACGAGGACATAACAACGGCAACATTCAGAAATGGGCTTTCCATCGAACACCTTTTATTTAAAAAACTAATCATGGGAGAAGAACTAACTCTAGCAGTTTCGTATGCTTTGGCGGAAAAGCACACACTATGCGACGAGGCCAAGCAGTCTAACAAAAATGAGTCGGAAAAGAAACGCATGGAACGTTCCCTGACCAGAGAAGACTTAGTGCCCGAAACATTCACAAAGTTCACAGTTCCAATTAGCCAAATTCTCTGCAAGCTCAAGAACAAACCTTGGTTCGAACTGCCGCCACCCATGAAAGCCGATCTTACTAAGCTGAATTATACAAAGTATTGCGCATTCCATCAAGGACTGGGCCACACTACCAACAGCTGCCTAAAGTGGAAGCAGTACCTTGAGAAGTTAACAAATAAGGGCTGGTGTGATGAGTATCTTGACAGGTCAACGATACAATCTACACAAGCATGGGAAGTTTCCATCACCCCTTGAACCTCGTTAGGGCTTCTCTAAATAAGTTCGAAGTCTCAAGCAGCTCGACGAACATAGCCTCGCAAGCTGAAGATTATCCAGTTTTTTATGCAGTTTCTACCTTCCAGCAAAGTTGATTTATTTCTTTATTCTCAATGAAGATTCAAGAAGTTATTCAGAAGCTTGGCTCAACTGCTGTCTATAACAACTGCTCAAAGCTCCACTTGGGTTTGCTCTTCAATATGAGAGGATAAACTAATTGCTCTCCAGTGCAAGAGGGTAAACCAATTCCCCGACACCCAAAAGGGTCCGTTCTCCAGTGTGAGAGGATAAACTAATTGCTCTTCAATATGATAGGGTAAACCAATTACCCTGACATCCATATAGGTAAGCTCTCCAGTGCGAGAGGGTAAACTAATTACACTTCAGTGCAATAGGGTAAACTAATTCGTTGACACCCATTTGGGTAAGCTCTCGAGTGCGAGAATGCCACATAGCTCAAAAGATCAAATGCTTGAAGACCAACTAAGCAACAAATGGTCAGGAGACAGCAGTCACTTTGCACCCAATAGTTCGCTTATCCAACACTTCATCTTCAGCAGCTCCGATCTTGGCAACTCTATCCTTGACTGCTCCATCTATTGCAGTTGAGAAATCAAACTCAAGAAATTTCCTTATTTTTGGCAAGCAGCCCAAACGTGGTAGCCCAAACCGTGGCCCATGCTACGCCACCCCACTTCCTCGGTCTATGCCGAGCCACTCCTTGGCTTCAGTCAAGCTGAGCAGCACAAGCAAATGGCCCCTACCACACCTTCTTCTTGGTCCATCACAAGTCAACTCCTGGCCTCTGACAACCGACGTGTCGCAATACCCTGACGGCTTTCCAATGGCAACACCACCCAAGAAGAAGACAAGGAGAATTAAGTTTTTCTTACATCAGTGCAGCACGGAGAAGACAAAGAAATCAATGGAAGATGGTTCTTTGCACGGACAAGCAAAGAAGGGTGCTAGGGGAGGGGGAACAAGTTTTTAATTACATCCAAAAAACCACTAAAGTGGCTGGTTCCCATCTCTCCCAAAGGGGTTGGCCACACCCTTATAATTACCTCCCCATTTTCTCAAAAAACCTAAGTTGAATCCTTTTGCAAAATTCTCTAAATTCTCCAAACACTTTTCCCTCAAAATTCTAACTTTGGCATCAGATGTTCTTCGGCCAAAGCCCCCCCCCATTCATCGTGGGTGCATGTGGCTCTTGGCCTTGACTTTAGGTGTTAATTGTTTTGCAGGTGCAATTTTTTCCAATAAGGAGAAGGCGGAAATTTGCATCCACAATTTCTATCCTAATTTTCATGTTCATTTGTATTGCTTCATGATTATTTTCAAATGTTGCATGATTTAATATAGCAATTAAATCCTTATTTTCCCTATGTATTTTAGAGCAATCATGTAGGGACAATAATTCAGTTAGAAAAACCTAAAATATCGTGGAGGCCCCAATCGTAACTGTTGCTAATTCGTTAAGAGAAATGTTAACAATTTTTGCAGGGGGCAGATTTTTGTGTGAAATAAAATGACATGTGTCATTTGAATAAGTGAAAATGGTTTTTTTAAATTTTTTTTTAGCAAAGATATTATCTACACTAAGGGAAGGGGATGGACGTAACCTCACAATGGACTAGCAATAATGTGGTTTAAATTCACCTTTGACAAGAATCGAACCTAAGACCTTACATTTATAAGTGAAGAGGAATATCACTAAACCATAATACTAAGTGGCAAGACATAAAAAAGTTTAAATACAAAGATTGCTAGCACTTCAAAATGTAAACCATGCACGAACCCTAGAAAAAGGTTGGGAAAGGCATAGTCGAAGTCGTCCCACCCGTATATTGAACGGGTTGATCGAATAACTGTGTGACCATATATTCTCTGCTCAAATAAAGAATGCCTATACAAGCCTTTGATTGAGGATCCAACTCAATTATGGACAAAGACTATATAAGCCCTTATCTTTACCTCCATGTCCTATAGCCTATAGGGATAAGATGGAAAAAAATGGGGCAAAAATAAAGCAGAATCAAAGTTGTAATAATAGTACAAGTTGCATTATATATTGTGCCATGCATGCTCAATCTTTATAAACTTCAGACTTTCAGTCTCACACTCAGAAACACACACAATTAGTAAACTAATCTCTCTAAATTACTAAGATCATGGCTCAAACTGTGCGTGGTTTCATCGTCATGCCAAAGACCAACATCGTCCAAATTCCCAGTTGCGAGTCCTACCGACATCGACCTGTGAATACGTAAGTGATAATGAAATTTAATTTCTTTTGTAAGAACATAATTTGTTTGTTTAATTAGCAATATATCTTTGCAAGAAATAGAAATCATCATTTATTTGTGAATTATGTTACCAATTATTTATATGATTGAATTGGATTATATATGTGCAGGCCGCAGATCACGCATTACGACCGCATGTACGCCCGCAGGAATATTAGTCACTCCATAAAGTATGGTGGTTTCATTATAATTTGCATGTATAAGATTGGTAATTACAATTTTGTATTCGACGGAAGTGATTTCCGCTCATCCGTTTTCTTTATTTAAACATTCATGGTTATTTCTAGTCTTTTGATGAAACAAATCAAAGGATTGCTAAGAGGTGGAAATAATCAAGAGTGCACAAAAATGAAACCTTGTGCGGCAGTCAATTCCCTCGTGAGAATATTGTTTTCTTTGTTTGGTGTACGTAAAAGGGTGCTTTAGATTTTGGCCCTTACAATTCATTATTTCTAGATAAAAACCCATCTATTTTTAAAGATCTAATTTAAGCCCAAATTTAAAATTTGCAAACATATAGGAACACTATTGACCTATTAATACAATTTATTTACACTCATGCCACTCATACTTTATGGTCCCTTTTCCAAATTTCTAAATTTATGCCAAATTAAAAGTAGTAGAAAAAGTGAAATAAAATGAAAAAAGTGTTTGCATTAACCGTATCTATGTCAAACTAGAAAAGTAGTTTTTTTTTTTCGTGATATATTTTGTAGCAATTTTATCCATATTAATTGGTAGGTAAATTAGTTTGTTCCAGTTATTTAAAAAAAAAAAATACTACACCTATATTATATATTTTGAATCAAATAACATTCCTCTAACTTGTAGGTAAATTATTTTCTATGTATTGTTATATATGTTAGACACGTTTTGTTGTTGTATAAACATGAGTGGAACATAATATTGTTGATTTTATACATCAAACTGCATTTCTTTTGTTATAGTTAAATTATTTTCCATGTACAAGTACTTATGTTAGGCAAGTTTTGTGGTTGGTACATACAATATTTTGTATCATTGTAAAGAAAGATGTTACATTACACCCATGGTATAATTGTTGTAGGTAAATTATTGGAAATTAATTTGTAGTTAGGTAATGAACATTTTGCATCATTGGAAATGAACATTTCAAAGAGTAGGTAGGTAAATTAATTTGTTCTAATTATATAAAAAAAATTACACTACACCTAGCTATATTTAATTTTTCCAATTATTAAAAAAATTTATACTACACCCAACCAAATAACATTTCTCTAAGTTGTAGGTAAATTATTTTTCATGTATTGTTAGATATGTTAGGCACGTTTTATTGTTGTATAAACATGGGTGTAACATACTATTTTTAATACCATACATCGAACTACATTTCTTCTTAATATAGGTAAATTATTTCTTCTTTTTAATATACATCGAACTACATTTCTTCTTAATATACATCGAATTACACCCATGGTATAATTGTTCGTAGGTAAATTAATGTGCATGTAGATAATGAAATACAATGTTCTAATATATTAATAAAAAAAAGGGGATAAATTCAAAAGTATTCAAGAGTAGGGTGAAGAAACTGAATCGAATAGTTTTATGAAAATTCAATACCTTTCTAAATTTTTAACATTAATGTCTTTTTTTTTCTTGTCGCAAAATCATTTACTATTTCCTTACAATTAATTGTCTACATCAAGTATGTAATAGGGGTATTTTAGGCATGTGAAAAATGTAAAATGTGTGAATTAATATGAAGTTAATGAATTTGCTTATGTGGATCCTAATCATTGGGTTTTATTTGAGTAAAAAAGTTATGTAGGGTTTTATATAAAGAAAATTAAGTTTGAAGGGCTAAAGTCATATTTTCACTTTATAAGTAATTATGAAGTACTATTCTTTAAAAAATCTATTATAATATTATGAAGAAATTAACGTTTTAGTATTTATTTGTTATTGATCTTAAGATGTGGAGGTAAAAGCAGGCCACCGATCAGCAAAGGGGGCGGTGGGAAAATTAATGGGACGACGAAGTTGAGGGAGCGGAATGTTTCTGATCAAATCAGCAGCTCAAAGACTGATCAGAACGATGGCAAGCAAACTAACGGAGATGCCAAAACTACAACAAAGACTGGGTCTACTGGTTGAGTACTATACATATAAGTTACTCTTTTTTAATTAAGTGACCAGCTGTGTGGAGTCTGTGATGGATTTAAGTCTTCCGTCCCTCATAGCTTAGATGTTTGTGTTTGTGTGGTGTGTTTATGTTTGAAGTGTAATTTGGTTAGTGTGTTTTAGCTTGCAGACGTGTTTTATAAATAATGATCAAGCATGTTAAGTGTTTTCTGCAGTGGTGGAACTAGAAGTATTTCATTCGTATACACAAATGTGATTTATATTTTCAGTTTAATATTATAGCAAAATATTATATATTGAGTGCTGATACGCAAACTAATAAGAGGGCGTACGCCACAAGCTACAGGACCTAGTTTACCCTTAGCAAGCCCAACCGTATTCACACCCATGGATACGAAGGAAGATGCTAGAGCAATAGAAGAAGCTTTACACAACTCAGTCAAGATTGAAGATAGACTAAAATTTGTTTATCAGAAACATCTCGGACGTGACCAGGAGAGAAAAATCTAGCTTGACTGAGTGTAATGGAAACAACCTATTAGCTAGTTAGTTTGAAAGTCGTAGACATTCTTGGTGTAATTAAACCTCAGTCAATGCAAAACAAAATTAAAAGGGGATAAGTATGTCCAAATCCTAACCTTTGAGAAATTATTTAGTAAACAAATTTAGCGACTGGAATTTTATTGTATTGCAGTTCGGAATAGCTATCAATTATCATCTCTAGCTAAAGAAAATACCAAAGCTGGAACGTACAGCTTAATTCTGATATTTTTTTTTTCCAGTGTGAACATGTGGCTTGACTGAATCATGCATTCATACAACCTGTGGGAGACTAGATTTTTTTTTATTACTAGTGGGCTGAAGAAGGTTAGCGTGAAGGTGACCAAAGATAAAAGTCCAAGGAAGGACGAGAGGTTTGCCCAAAGTAGTCGTGAATCGATAACGGTATAAGCGAGTGTGCCTAAAAAGGGGGTGTTGTGGCTTACTTGGGAACTGCGTAGCAAGCAACCCCCACTCACCTACCCTTCTAAAAATCCCCGTTTATGGTTGTCTAGGTCCCACCTATGCTTTAGCCAGTTGATTACGGATATGATTAATTCTTATGCATTTAAAAATTAAGAAAGTGTGTCTAAACTTATCTAGGCACCTGCTTGAGTTGATTAGGTCACGTCTCTCACTTAAACAAAAAATAGATAACTTTTATTTTTTCAATCAATTTAAAAGACTTGTTGGATGCTTGGATGTTCCCCATGTTTTCAATATGTTCTAGTACTTTATAATTTATATATCATTATGTATTCTAATACAATTATATATATATATATATATATATAAAGTGTAAAGACATTTTTTTTATATGTTATAAAATAAGTATAGTTAAAATAAATAAAAAATGCCAAAGCTCCCGACTAAACTTCTGGGCATTAGACATCTGCCTGCCGTCCAACTAGCGGTTAATGCGTTTTATAACCTTGCTCATGCACAAAGTGCGTGCGCAATGCATTGAGGGGCTAAAATCTGAGGTTGGCGGAGCTTGATTCCTAAGCTTCACGATGATAAAAGCTAGGGGTTGGCTTTAATGAAAGGTATGCAAGCAATACCACTTGAAGCACAAGAGATATCCTGCAAAACAATGACTTGAGCTTAGATGTGTCTTATGCAGGTGGCCCTCCCCCACATTTGATTGGTGGACGTTACTTGGAATTCCTTTCCCGGCTTTGCAAGAGGCGTGTGGAACCTGTTCATGTTGAAGAACAATGTTTGAGTTAAAATTTCAACTTTGGAAAGGCTCGGGAGTATCTAGAACAAACAACGGATGTGAAATGGAAGTCCAATTTTTGTTACATAACTTTAAATGCGTTTTTGGACTAATACACGACCTCAGATGACCAAAATCTATCGTACGTCATGGCAAAGCTATGACATGTGGTGTTGTTTCTTTTCTGAAAAAGGTATCATAGGTCCAATTCGAAACTCGGACAACAAAGTTACAAATTTCCGTTACGTTCTTTTTCTGGATTATGACGTTAATTGGTTAAATGTTTAACTAAATTATTTTTAAACTTACAGATTATTTCAAACAGTTGTGTCTGAATGAATTTGAATCAAATAGTGATACTTCTTGTGAAAAGGCATCAGACTGCCTATATATTTCTAACGTGCATTTGCATTTCATACGTCAATTTGCAATATTCATTTTTACAAACTTCCTGAAAGAAACGGAAACAGACAAAAGTTCGTCAGAATTAAAGTTTCGTTGTTGAATCCTGATGGAGTAGATGTCTGCAAAACTACAAGCACTGAGGCGAAATTATGTTTCAAGAACATTGCAAATACGCAAGCCTCTATTTGCAAACTCCGTTAGTTCATTGTGTTTCATATTTTTATTCTTTGTGATTATTTACGTATCTATTTCGTAGTATTATTTTGTTGTATTAGATTTTATTTTCCGTTAAATTAATTGATACTGATTGTTGTTCCGCCAACAGAACCTTGTTAGAAATCTTTGGCGATATTTCTTCTTGTAAGAAATCGTGCTCCAAAACAATCAAAGAGACTAATCAAGACGATCAAATGATCTTCAACAAGAAGTCACTGTTGTGGGATTTTAAAAACTTGGGAAGGACTAATCAAAGTCGCGCACACATGTGAATTCATATAAGTTCCACAGGCACAGAGAGAGAGAGAGAGAGAGAGAGAGAGGTCAGGTCTTCCTATAGTCTATGACTCTGGCCAATTCAAGTCTGAAGACTGAATCCTTGTTAATCAGCTGCCAACTCCATTTGTTTTAAATAAAAACTTGGTCGTCAATGGGAAAACAACTTGAGGACCACAGTATATATACATGCCAACTTAATTAGGTTCACTTTGATCACTGATGATTTATTTTTCTTAAGGATGTTAAATATATCAAAAACGATAGTTTTTTTTTATTTTTTTATTTTTTTTATCAATTATTTTTGTATATGGTAGTGCTACATTTTTATTCTTTTTTGTAACGGTTGTCTTGTTAGTCGACTTTGCTGGTTGCTAGTAGCCTATAAATCTAACATTTGGGCTCAAGTCAAGAGATGAAATAACTTGGAGCAAACTTTGAATTAGCAATAGAAGTAAGAACCATCAGTAGTTGCTAACATATGGCTGTTGTTAGAGGCTTCATGTCAAAGGCCATGCTCCAAATACCCATGTTGAAGGCCATGCAATGGAAATTTCTTACTGTGTAAGTTGATTCGTCTTTCTATATATATCAATTTCCCCTATCTTTTCTTTTGGTTGATTTTTTTTTTCTTCCCAATTTCTTGTTATTTATAGAGTTAGAATCGCCATATTTTAATCCACATAAGTTAATTTTAGGTATTTACAATAAATATGACTTGAGATAGGTTGGAACATTTTAAACCCTCATTCTTGGGTCCTTCCCCACTCGTTACTTCATTTTACAATATAATTAATGAAAATGATTAAAACTATTTATTCTCTTTATTATCATCATCTAAAGATGATCGACTTTCAAAAAATTCATTTGATTTAAAGACCATTTATCCATCTATATATGTCGAACGAATCGACAATTATAGTAACAAGTAGCAACCTCATGATAAACCACCAATTTCTTTGATTGATGGCGACGACTAAATGGTCTCCAAATTGAAGGAATGTTTCCACCATAGAAAAGGTAATATGACATTGTTCGTATTATAACGTTTCTATGGTGAAACAATGCCACAATAGTAGAGAAAGATTATGTGAGACTAGGCGAGATTGTTCGTATTATAACATTTCTATGCTATCCTTTTTTTTTTGATAAATTTTAAGCAGAAAAATATTAGGTGAGATTAACTCTTGGCAGGTCGCGTGCTAGAAACCTACCATTTCTTGAGGGGAAGATGACCATTACACCTAGAAATCTTATGACCGTCCCTCCTCCACATTAATAAGTTTTATTAACAGAAAAAAAAGAAATATGAAAACATATGACTAGGCCAAAACCCCCAAAGAAAAACATCAACGAAAATGATAATAACTTGCAAAAAAATGAATGATTTGCTTGTATCATAAAATTAAAGAACTTTAAGTTGACAATCATAGAAAATATTAAGGTGCAATGTTACTTTCGTTTGTACTTCAATTAATCTTCATTTTTTTCCGTTTGTTTAGAAGATGTGCTTCTGGAGACACAAGGCCAGGTCTTAGTACAGGCAGTGGTGGACAAATCAATGAATCACCTGAAAAATATGCCGTGACGGATGAGGAGCAGAATGGATTCAGCAGCTCAAATGATAAAATTTTACCAACTCCACCAGTACAAGTAGTAAATCAAGATTATAACATGAATAACAACAGTTCTACTGCTTGTGATGATCAACCTGCTACTAATGATGAATATTAACGTGCATGGTCTCTTCCTTGCTTAGACAGGAGACGAAATTCCATAGTAGATGATCGTTTGTAACTAATGACTAATAGTTGATATATATGTACACATGTCTCCTTCCATCAACTTTTCTTCTTTTTGTTTTTTTGCTTTGTTGTCAAAAAAGTTTTTAAACATAATTCCGTCAATACATGGGAAGATGATGATTTGGTAAATTTGTACGCATGATTTGATTCGATTGGTACTTCCTGTTTGACGAGGACGATGATTTATATATATTTTAAGTTCAAATCTCCCCTTCTAGCGTCCAACCGTGGAACAATTTTGAACTTCATTTGGTTTTATTAACAAATAATAACTCAAATGTGTAATGAGACAAAGTGTTTGGTCAGCAAACTTATTAGCATATTTATTGAAATCCAACAATATGCATTAATATATATATATATATATATATATATATATACAGTATTGTGTTTGTTATATTGGCAATAACAATTATACATCTCCTGCTGATTGTATATGCTCACCCGTATTTAAGATACAAGTCAGCAATACAGTTAGAAATATAGTTAGCAATACAATTAGCAAGTTTGTTAGTATTTGGTTAGAGTTGTTAGGCTTTCTAGTATAAAAATAGAGTTGTGTAATCTTTCTCTTTAGTTAATACAAGTCTCATATTTCTCTCTCTAAACTCTCTCTAAATTCTTTCTAGTTACTCTTTCTCAGTTACTCTTTCTTCTCCATTTTCTCTTCAATTCTCAAATATTTCAATGTAGTTAACAACCCGTTCAGTGTGGATCTGTGGCTTGACTCAATGAACCATGCAAGGGAACAAAGAGACTAGTAAGTGACACGTGTCACCATCCGGTGTAATAGTTTGTTAGTAGTTAAGTGAATGGCTTGGTGACCTAGTCTCTAAGTCATTAATCTGCTCGCATAAATAGCTATCGAGGTATATCATTTATACGTGTGATCGAGAATTACATTGTTAAAATACAGAGAATCTTTCTCTTTCTTTCTGAGAATTCATTTCTTCTTGTTGTTCCGTTGAAAGAGACGAGATCAGGACCAGATTAAAGGATCTCTTTAGCAATCAAGTGCTAAAACAGTTGATCATCATGAATCGACATTGATGATATGGCACACTCAAAACAAAAAAACCGAACCTTGGCAATGCAAGTGCGCACATGGAAAAAACCCTAGCTAGCTAACATTAATATATAATTGGACACTACTCCTTATGTTTTAGTTACAATTGAAGTGAAAATCCGAAACATATATAGTTTAACCGTAATCCTACCTCACCGTTTGAACTAATCTTATAAGGACTTCACTGCTTGTATCTATTGCCGTTTTAATAAACTATAATTTGAAGACGGTTAGGTTTTTTATAATATCGTTGAATATGTGAGTAGGTGCCTAGTGGATGCAAATTTCCACCTTTCTTCTTGGAAAAAAATACGCCTGCAAAACAATTAACACCTTAGGTCAAGGCCAAAAGCCTCACGCGCCCACGACAAATGGCAGGGGGTATTTTGGCCGAAGAACCTTTGATGCCAAAGTTAGAATTTGAGGGAAAAGTGTTTAGAGAAATTTGGAGAATTTTGCAAAAGAGTTGGGATTAGGTTTTTGGAGAAATGAGGTGGTATTTATAGGGGTGTGGCCGACCCCCTTTGGAGAGATGGGAACTGGCCACATATGGTGGTTTTTGGGTGTAATTGCAAGATATTATGAAATTAATCAATTAATTTAGGTAATTAATCCTATTTTGAATGAATAATTGAAGGTTACCTTGTGGGGAGGATTTAATAAGGATGGATGAAATAAATTTTGAATAAATACCTATTTTGATCACTTTTGACCTTGATTGTGCCATGATTGTCTGCTGCTTGGGCGTAGAAGTTCTAGTGTGCCTTGAGGGTAATATTGTCATTTTTCACCCAAAAGTACATGTGTTGCCTCCATAATTTTCTTGATTATTTAGCAGGTGTAGAAATCTCTAGCTTTGACGTAGATTCTCACTTCAACTCGAAATTATATTCTTTTAGGAAAATGAAATAAATCGCCTCCAAAGCCTATTTAAGCCTACCTTAAGTAGGGGTTTAAATCAACTTCAGAGGGTAATTATTTGTCCCTACAAGAAAGAGAAAACTAGAGGATATTTGTTCTCCCTCCCCTAGCACTCTTCTTTACTTGCCCTTGCCAATGTTAGAAAAACTTAATATTCTCTGCGCTGCACCAATGTTAGAAAAACTTAATTCTCCTTGTCTTTCTCACATACTCTCCTTTGTTCCAACAAAATATGCTATGAGGACCAGCATTCTATCTGAAAGATGGAAGAGGATATGGGCTTCTGTCCCCAATCTTGATTTCGTATTAGAAGAAATGTCTAGTACCTGGAAAGACGAGTATCTGCTTCACCATAATCTTTTCTTAGATTTTGTCTACCGTGTACTTCTCGTTGTCAAAGATTCAAAATTTGTGTCTTCATTGTTACTGTCATGCTGAGGACGTCTCTTGTATTGCTCAGTGTATTCGCATTGCCACTACCAATAATGTTGTTGAGCTCAATCTTCGTGTTAAAGCGCTTTATACTGATGATGATAATTTCCCCAAGTTGGAGTTGCCTCAATGTGTTTTCATGAACGAAACGTTGGTAGGTTTGGAGGTGAAGTCAAATTGTATTACCTATGTTCCTCTGACATCAGGCTGTTTTCCAAGTCTCAAGTTGCTTGATGTCAAAGTTGTATGTCTTCATGGCGGCTCAATGGAAAAGCTTTTTACATGCTGCCCTGTACTAGACGATTCATCCATTGATGGAATTGTTTCAGGTGATATGGCTTTCACTTTTAAGATTGTTGCGCCTACACTTAAGAAGTTAAGAATGAACTTGATTTGCGATGATGACTTTGTTGGTGATGGTCCTAACTACAATATTTTTGTTAACACCCCAAAGCTTGAAAACATTGACATCAAGCATGACTATTTGCCAAACTATCCGTTTGAAAATGTACAATCGCTGGTCAAAGGCAGTCTTGATATCTGTCGTCATTTTGGGGAAGATGAGGATTACATTTTTAACCGAGCATCTGCACTTCTGGAGCCATTTTCCAACGTTAAATATCTGTCTTTTTCAGTTCATTCTCTTAAGGTAAGAATCTGCCTTTACTGTTTGTTCTCTTCATTTGTAAAGTGTGTGCATGTTTCCCCCATAAAATTATAAACTGCACGAGGGAAAGAATTAAAGCATTTCTTCCATTTGGCCAATTTATGATATGAAATAGATATAATCCATCATGAGGTTTGATCGATATTTTATCGCTCATGGAGGGTTGTCTGCCTGCATTTGATCAACTGCGTGAATTAAAGCTGGTTCTTCGTGATTGCTATTACTGGGATTTGCTAACAGCGTTGCTCAAGAAATCACCCATTTTGGAATCCCTTATCATAGAACATGAAGAAGTAAGATGTATTTTCACTCATGATATCTCATTTCAACATGCAGCTCTTTACTATTCTGATCGCATTCATAATTTTCAGGACCAAGATTGTGTTGATGAATACGAGATGCATCAAAGTTACTTAGAAGATGTCTTATACTCGGAGGAGCGATGGAGTACACCAGATGTTGTGCCTATATGTCTGATATCACACCTCCAGTGTAACATCCCGTCCCGGGATTTACGTAAGAAAATGAGTTTTTTTATATTTTCATTAAATTTAAGGGATACTTTTCATTTTAAAATTATTTTTAGTCTTAATTGGTGAGCCCAAGGGGCCCACCCCTGTTTTGTCCCCGGTTCCTTTCCCTTCCTCTTTTCTTTTATTTTTTTGGAAAAGTCTCTCTTCTCTCTTCTCTCCTTCTTCCTCTTTGATTTCTCCTTCCCCTCTCGGTGCTTTTTTCTTCGACAAGAACACACACACACACACCCATGCCCACGCCTATAACTTTTTTCTAACCCCGTGGTTGTGTTTTGGACGTCAAACCACGAAGAAACTACCTCGGAGACATTTCTCAGTTTTCCGGCGAGCACCGCCCCTTTCGAGGCAATTTACGGCCAAACCACGGCGAGTTGGCCGGCGTGCAAGGTATCAATCTCTTCGTCTCGCTGAGTACTACAACATTCCTTTTTGTTTCACCTAAGTTCATTGAGTATTGAAGAAGTTATGCTCATTTGAATCTTACCCAGTTTCCGGCGGATACCCGTGGCTTCCAAGCTGTTTTCCGGCCAACTCCGACCACGATGAAGGGAACCAAGGGTATATTTCGATTCCTTACCTTCGGGGCTTCATTTTGGCATATTGAATGACATGTTTTGGTTGAGTTTTGAGCTCCAACGGAGCTTGGGAATTCTCCGGCCGAAATCCAGCCTTCTCCCTCCTTGGAATCCGGCGAACCACCCAAACCCAAGGCCTTTGGGCCTTTCCTGCCAAGCCCAAAACCCTGGTTGCAAGCCCAAACCCATTACCCTTTTTAAATTGGCCATTGGGCCGTGAGGTTTCAAACCCAAACCCATTTTCCTTCTAACCCAAACCCAACCCACCTAAAACCTAAACCCAATTACCCTAACCCAAAACCCTAGGGCCTAAACCCGGATCCAATACCCAAACCATAAACCGGGTTGGCTCTGACGGGTTGACCCACGACCCGCGACCCGTTGACCGTTGACCGTTGACTTTAACCTCGGGGTTGACTTTTTGGGTTTTCGTGCAGGTCCCCTCCTAGGCTAATTTCGACGTTCTGAACCCGTTTCCGATGTCCGTTTTCCCAAATTCAATCGTTTGAGTTGAGTTTGACTAAATGTACCATTTATGTGCTTATGGGCGATTATCTATGGCGTTTCCTTCTTCGCTAGATGGCGTGGCTTTTCGACGGCGAAGTACTGTGAGTGGACCCCTTCTAAAAATGCATGTTTTGATAGTATAAATGCATACATGAAAAGCATGATTTGATGATTATGTTTTATGAAACGTTTTACGAGATAACATCCTTACTGAGGCTAGTTTGAATTATTACTATTTTTCCTATAACCCATGTTCTTGTAGAATATCTGATGGATGACGATATGATATTTAGAACATGTTTAGAACACCTCTTTATAGTATAGATGATGGATGACTTTATACTATGAAGTTGATTTTCAAATATATGTATGTTCACTGGTTTTGGTACTTACCTAGTGGTTCTCTCCGTTACGGGACGTAGGGATAGATCCGGTCCGTCCCGAGCGACGGTTTGGTGTTGGCATAGGGCCTGGAGTGTGTTTTCCTCTGACTGTCTGCTCAGAGATGGGGAGCCGGCATGGGGCCTGAAGTGTATTTTCCTCTGACTGTGTGCTCAGAGACGGGGAGCCGGCATGGGGCCTGGAGAGTTGTATCGGACATTCACTAGTGTTTATTATTTATGCGAATTATGATTTGAGACATTGCACGACATGCTAGGTTTCGGAAAACCTATGTTTATCATTATATATATGTGTTTTCATAAAACCTGGGGGTTAGTATGTTGATAACTGTTTTATTATATATATATCAACTTGGTCCACTCATGTTTGTTTTGCGCCTCTTTCAGGACTTAGAATCGAGGCATACAATCCCGACGTCCAGGCACTTCCGCATTGGCATCTTCGAGTCCTCTCAGTGTAGGACCCATTCATTTGTTTCATTCAATTTTATATTATTTTCTTTTAGTGTTCTAGATTAGAGTTGTGCTCTGAACACGGTCCTTATTTGCATATTAATTATTCTTTTATATTTATAAGCCTTATTTATCCCTTGTTTTCAGCGTTTGCACTCAATAAATGGCTTTCGTCACCCTCGGGTGTCGGCCAGCACGTGCCTATCCTGGTATTCGGGAAAAATTGGGGTTGGGGTGTGTCATCCAGAGTACTATAGCTTTCAGGGGATTCAAGGGGTACCCGCACGAGAGGAAAGACTATTCAAAATAAGTTTTACACAGAGATGAAGCAGAAAAAGGGTTCTGGGGACTGCCGAGTTGAATTGATCTAAACTGAAATGTTTAACTTTTACAAAGTTGTTATTGGATTGCACATTTCTTAATCTCTATGACTCTCTGTAGTGTTTGTTTGATTCTGTAAATGCGCTGCTGTTGGATTTCTAAAGGGAGCGATCAACTGGTATGCCTTGCAGACTATAGGCATTATACATTGGTGATATCTGGCCGATATTTTGTCGTAAGTGCTAAGAAATGTTGAACAAATATAAGTGTTGACAGTATCAATTTCCCAAACATTCAAGGGGTGTTTTATTTTGCGAAAATTGGAGTCATCACATAGACTTGTTGTCTGTGTGCAAATACCATCTAAGGAATTTCATTCCGCTATTTATCGCTCATACTCCTCTTTTTTTAGTGTGAATAAATCATCTTCGTCAATTTAAATTAGAAATACAGCCCATAGCAAGCGTGGTTTTTTTTTTTTTAATTAATTTTTTTTATATCCCTTTTATTTGCAAATACTTTCTCAAAATTCTGAAACGCTAACACCGGAGCGGTACAAAGCTTTTCTTTGATCAGGGCAAAGCTTCGTTCTTGTTCCTTTCCCCAATGGAACTTGCCTTTCTTCAAACACTCTGTGAAGGTGCGATGATGGCACTGAATTGGCGCACAAATATCCGATAAAGAAGTAGCTAGTCCATAGAAACTTCTTCCGTCAGAGACGGACTTCGGAGTGGCGAATTTTGGATGGCCTTGTTCTTTTCATCACCCATCTGAGTGGCATTCTCACCAACCACAAATTCCAGAAATAGCAATTTATTTGTACAAATATGCATTTCTTAAGATTCGTATACAATTGATTTTCTTTCGTCACTCTCAAAACTTGTCTCAAATGCGTCACGTGTTCTTCTTTGGTCTTCATATAGATTAAAATGTCATCAAAATAAACCACAACAAAGAGACCGATAAAGGGATGAAGAACCCGATTCATAAGCCTCATGAAAGTACTCAACGCATTAGATAGTCTAAAAAGTATCATAAGCCACTCAAACAATCCATCCTTACTCTTGAACGCTGTTTTCCACTAAACTTTCATTCACCACCTCCTTTTCTTTTGGCTAGACCTTCATTTACCCACTAAGCTAGCACACTATTGTTAATTCACCAATCGAAATGTCTCCTGTCAAATTTGTCCCGAACTAGCACGAGATCTAGCCAATTTACCACTAACGTCAGATCATGTGAGTGTCATGCCACTCGATTTTGAGGGCATGACGTCTACACTAAAACAGTGCTCCCTATTTTTTGCCTCTTCAACTCTTCACAATGGTCTAAAACATATTTTTCTTCAATGTTCCATTGCGAAGAGGTTGAAGTACGAATTCACCCTCAAAAGTAATTACATACTTTCACATGCATGATCTAAGGGGCGGAAATTAGCTAATTAATGCTAAGTTCACCGAGTAAATCGGCTGAAAAAATTTCATGGATTAAATTGATTATATCATGCTAGTCTAGAAGAATAAATGATGATGAACCCTGTTCTTTTAAAGCGTTGATGTTGTTTTCTAAATTGAGTAACTAGTGGTATGCTTAGCGATCTGCATAAGTTCTCAATGATTGGTCGATATTTTACTGATATGATAGTTTATCTATGTGGTCTTTTTGTGGTCCTGATCATTGACACGTGTTTATAAACTTAGCTTTTTTTAATTTTGTTTTCTTTAACTTAATATATGTCACACAATGATTGGTATCATAAAGAGGCCTCACATATTTTGAGTGCAAAATATTTGATCTCGTATATTAATCAGAGGGGATGGGAGGTAATTCTTCCGGAGCCTCATCTAATCTTTAATGGCATTGACTAAGTCTTCTCTCATTTAGATGTAATCATTCTTATTCAACATTTATATTAGTGTAAGAGTAATGCTAAGAAGACTAAATTTGTAGACAAAATTTAGGAAACTAAACGACATAGAAGTCGATAATTGGTTTATTATTTAAGCGTTGATAAACATGCTCATTTTTATTTGTGACATATCATTTAATTTGCAAATTTTGTCCACAAATAGGATGTGGGTGCAAAAATTAAGGGTCAGTGCATTCAAAAAACTTGCGATTTCCCATGAATCCTAAAAACAAGGAGTGGGGCTAAAATAAAGCAACATGAATCAGCCACTACTAAAGAACATGGAGTGAGATAATGGGACTTGGAGTCCAAGTTTTGTACGCCTATAAAAGGCCTAGAATCCCATCAGAACAGGGAGAAAAAGATGGGAAAAAGATAGGTATAAGATAGTTCTATATTTTCTGAACAAATACTGACTTGAGCGTTGGAGTGTTTTCTTGCAGATCCCCTCCTCCCTCATTGTTGGCGAGCGAAGATGGTGTTGTAGGCTTCTCAACATGGTTACAAGGTTTACTTGTTGGAGGATTGGAGGAACCAAATTTTTCTGCTCCAACAGTTAGCGCCGTCTGTGGGAATTGAACAAAAAGCCAAATTGAGAAGCGAACGAAATAGTATCCATCCCAACTACACCATGGGGGCACGGGCTGAGACATCAAACAGAGAAGCGCTCCTACTTCCTCTCTTATAAATACTTCTACCAATATACATATGGTAAGATGATGATTATTAATTGTAGAAAAGCAAACCAATCGGATTATGAGAAAAGGCAGCTAAGTCCTTTAGCAGCCGCCAACCAACTTCGACAGCGTGCGAGCCTCCATCTTATGCAGATGTTCCATGGATGTTGTTCAAGTTAGGATGGGGGCATGATTCCAAGACTTCAAATAGGCGTTCAATGGCTAACGAACGATCAAAGCCACAAACTAATTAATACCAGTGTGTAGAAAATTCTGTATTAGCAGGAAAGGTTGAAAATGATGGAAAAGTATTCAATCGTGAATTACATCAAGCTAGGCGTTTGCTACCAACTAATGGCCACACTCAAGCTTCTATCAACAGCAAGATAAGAATCCTCTTATCTAATCCATAATGATTTTCACATGATATAGAGTAGATTATTCACAATGTTTACATGCATAGATGATTTCGTTAGGGCTTATTTGCATACAAATTTCAATGTTTATTATGTAATTGCCTGACGCCCTTTATTTGGCTGAGTTGTACCATTATTATTTTTAATTGCTATAATGGGAGCGAAAGTGAAGGAAAATCAGAAATGCGTTATGGTTGTTGGATGTGAGACTAACCGAGAATTTGGGCACGTCGTGTACCATGTGAACAAGGAGATAAGGACTTATTTGCTTATTTATGTAGTGTTTACCAACAATAAATTAACAATAACATTTTTATGATAATATATGATCCTGAATATCAACAATACTAATCGTGGTAATCAATTTAGATTCCTAGTGTAAAGCAACGATTTAGAATTCAACGTTGGACCAACCAACTTTACAAACGTTGTCTTAGGCTGAAGCGATTAAATTGTGATTTAGTAGAAAGTTAAAGAGTCACGTTTCACTCAATATCTAAATACTTTGGTCACCGTGAATATATGTTAATTGGTCTGATCTCAATCAGAGTCTTGTGTGTTCTTGATTTTGTACATCTTGGATAAAGACTTACCCATAAAGATTTTAACGTGATCAGTAGCTCTTAGCAGATACAAGTGTTTGGACTGTGCCCACCAAGGAAGTAAACACCAATGTAGGTGTGCGTTCCACGCTACTAGGAAAGCCATGTGTGATAGCTATACGGTATTTGAACATCACTTGGTTGCGGATCAAGATTTGAAATTCATGCCATTCATTGTCTAGAGAAGTGAACTCATCAGAGCATGAACGAGCCGAATAGATGGAGATGTTCGTATCATGATAATCGCAGGTTTTGTGGCGATAAGGGCTTCCAAGCGAGGAGCATATTCAGACTTCAACCTCTATCGGAAACGAGAGCCACTTAATTTCATTAAGGGTAAAGGTTGGGGTTAGCTATTACTCCAGCAAAAACAAGTAAGAAAGTTTAGAATTTTTCTTTTTTTTCTATGTTTGGATGTTCATCAACTTTTATATGGTGTATCAAACCAGGCAATGCTACTCTTGAAATTTGGCTTAGTTGTTGTCAGAGAGCGAAAACCAATGCATTTGAACAATTCTGGGGGCATGAGTGTACTACCAAAATTCATGGTCGAAGACCTAGGACTGAATTAGAGCCGAAGGGGTAAGATCGAAACCCAAGATTGAATGGGTTAAGACCGAATTAAGATCGAAAACCCAAGATTGAATTAATGGGTTAAGATCGAATTAAGATCAAAAACCCAAGATTGAATTAATGGGTTAAGACCGAATTAAGTTCGAAAACCCAAGTTCGAATGGCTTAAGACCGAATTAAGATCGAAAACCCAAGATTGAATTAATGGGTTAAGACCAAACTAAGATCCCCAAGACCGAGTGGGTTAAGACCAAATTAAGATCGAAAACCCAAGATCAAATGGGTTACAACCGCATTAAAACCAAAACCCAAAGATAGTAAAATGGCTGAAGGCCCAAGATCAAGGGTCGAAGACCCTAAATCTAATTATGGTTGAAGCCCAAGACCAAGGGTTGAAAACCCAAAACCCATGGTTGAATATCATATGCTCGTAGCCGAAGGCTAAACTCTAACTGTATAATCCTAGTCGAAGGCTAAATTATGACCCTATGATCATAGCTGAACGCTAAACATTGACCCTATGATCTTAGTCGAAGGTTAAATAAAGACCTATGATCATAACGGAAGGTTAAATTATGATAGTGTGGTCAAAACTGAAGGCTAAATAATGACCAAGTGATCGTGGCCGAAGGATAACATGCGACTATGTGATCATAGCCAAAGGCTAAATTATGACTGTAGCTGGAAGTTAAACTCATGATGAAATTTCAAGTCACAAATAAATATTTTTCCTCTACAAACTAAGATGATGTGTGTTTGCAGAGAAGAAAATGGGGCATCTGTGGGTGCAAAAATTAAGGGTCAATGCATCCTAAAAACTAGCGATTTCCCATGAATCCTAAAAACAAGGAGTGGGGCTAAAATAAAGCAACATGAATTAGCCACTACTAAAGAACATGGAGTGAGATAAGAGCAACTCCACCCCTAAAGACTTTGCGCCATCACCCAACCCATTTATCCACTTCAATGAACAGTAATAAACCCTAATGAACAGTAATAGACCAAAGCATCTCCATTCCTAACAAAAAATAGACTAGTCAATTTTATTATTTTTTATTACAATGGTCCTCATATCCGACTTGTCATCGTCAGCCTCCGTACCTTCTCCGTCGTCCTCCACTTTCGTTTTCCCTTTCTCCTTCTTGTTCTCCGCCTCGGCCTCCACTTTCTCCTTCTCTTTCTTCTTCTTATTCTTGTTCTCCACTTGGGTCGGTGCTAAAGCTGGGCCAACCAGTCTCAGTCACGACCATTAGAGTGTTCTCGTATCGTGCAACGACCATGGTTCTGATGATGGCGTCAACCATCATGTCGAGAGGTTTTCGTATCGGACGTCCGTGGTGAGGTAATCTTGGAATCCGAATGGGTGCTTCTGAAACAGGGGAAACTCGACCTCCGCTTTGCTCTCGCCGGAGTTGTCCTCCTCTTCCTTCACAGCTTCCCCTTCCGCTTCTTCCGCCTCCACCTCTTCCTTATTCGCCTGCTCTTTCTTCTTCTGAGCTCCCTTGACCTTCTTCCTCGCTGGCACCACGAGTCACCAGCTTGATTTCGCCGGCGCCACCAACTACTTTTCTTCTTGCTCAGTCGTCTTGCGTTTCCTCGGCACCATTCCCACAAAACACACGCTAATAGGCCTGTCCCTGGCTCTGTCAATTCTGGGCTGGCTGGAGACCAGCTTGGGCTGGGTGCCAGGCAATTGAACGGGCTAGAGCGGATTGACTAGGTCCCGGCCCCTCTTTTTGACTGGGTGCCGGCCTAATGGTGTTCCGGTGGAAGTGCTCTAATGGGACTTGGAGTCAAGTCCAAGCTTTTTACGCCTATAAAAGGCCTAGAATCCCATTAGAATAGGGGGAAAAAGATGGAAAAAAGAGAGGTATAAGATCGTTCTATATTTTCTGAACAAATACTGAGTGTCAGAGTGTTTTTTTGCAGGTCCCCTCCTCCCTCATTGATGGGGAGGGAAGATGGTGTTGTGGGCTTCTCAACATGGTTACAAGGTTTACTTGTTGGAGGATTGGAGGAACCAAATTTTTCCACTCCAACATAGGAATAAGTACGTTTATCAACGTTTAAGTAATAAACTAATCATCAACTTCTATATTTTTTTTAATTTCAAAAATTTTGTTTACAAATTTAGTCTCTAAAACGTTATCCTTTATATTATCGATTTTCATGAGAAAAAACCATTGACTAAGTTTCAACTAAACAAGTTTCCTTATTTACTTGATAACTCGAATTATGTATTGTTTCTCTTCCAAGAAAACCCAATTACTAAATAGTCCATGTAATTTAATTTGTTGTTGTGTTTTTGCCATTGTAATTTGGTAAAGTTAGAGCATCCCCAAAGGAAATGTCAAAATTGTCACGTGGGCATACAACACTAAAAAATGGCAGCAAACTCTCTCCAACCGAGTCTTCAATTTCTTAGGTGGCGCTGAGTCAATTGAAGGCAAAGTCTTTTGCTGTCAAATTTGACAGCAAATGTCAAATTTATTAAATGACTTTGTAATAGATTAATATAATATATAATAAATATTGTTATGTTTTTGAAATATTTGATTGGTTGCCTTAATCATTGGACTCCACAAAAAGATAAAAATTTTATTAAATGATATTATTATTTAACATATCGAATGAAGCAAAATATTGTACAAAATGTCAAATTGTCACATAAACTATCAACTATCATTTTGATATTTAAAAATTGACACCTCATTTGGAGATGTTCTTGTTACTTTTAATTCAAGGCTAAGTGGAAAGGCGGTTAGATGCACAGGCCTGAGAAGCGAGAACAAACCCCGCCCAAACCAAAGCTTCTTGAAAGAGTGTGAGTTAGCAGCGGAAAAGCAGTCGTTTTGGATGCAATTGAGCTTCACAATTTCTTGATTTCAGAAGATTTGAGGTACTTTTCTTCTTCATAAACCCTTCTTTTTTACTTCCTTATCATCTGTTTGGTTACCGAGAACAAAGAAAGCTCAGAAATGATTAATACAAATGATTAACGGAAAATGTCGGAGCGCAGTCGTTCTGAATGCAGTTGATCTTCTCAATTTCTTAATTTCAGAACATTTGAGGTACTCTTCTTCTTCACAACCCTTCTCTCCTCTTCGTTATTATCATCTGTTTGGTCACCGAGAAAATGGAGAAGTGATTTCCTGGGTTCTGGTGAGTTGATTATTTTCCTGTTGGGTCTGTTTGTTTTCAAGTAGAAAGTAGAATTTCATGGATTATATCATATCTAGAAAGTAGAGTTTCATTTTTCCTTTGAAATTTACAGGCACATATAAATCAATGGGTTCCACATCAAAACTTCAAGGCATGATTACAGATAGGATTAGTGAACTGCCACATGAATTTCTAAGTCGAATACTCTCATTCCTTCCAAGAAAATATGCTTTTAGGACCACTATTTTGTCTAAAAGATGGAAGAAATATTGGGCTTCTGTCCCCGAACTAGATTTTGTGTTCAAAGAACTGTCTGCTGTTTGGGCTATAAATACGATTAAAACACCAACACCTGGTACGTGGAAAGACAAATATCTGTCTGACCATGTTGATCTTTTGAGGTTTGTCCATGGTGTGCTTTCTCTTCGTGACTCGTCAGATATTCAGAGGTTGCGTCTTCATTGTTATTGTCGTGCTCAGGATGTCTCACTTGTTGCTAGTTGGATTCGCACTGCTATTAGGCATAATGTTGTTGAACTTGATCTTCGTATTAAAGCAATTTATAAGGTTAATGAAGATGGCCCGACTTTGGAGTTGCCTAAATGCGTTTTCTTGTGCACAACACTCGTGGATTTCAAGGTGATGTCAAATTGTATAACATATGCTCCTCCTACATCTGGCTGTTTCCCAAGTCTCAAGTCCCTTGATGTCAAAGTTGAATATCCTCGAGACGACTCAATGGAAAAGCTTTTTTCATGCTGCCCTATACTTCAAGTTTTATCTATAACTGGAATTGTTTCGGATGTTGTTTCACAAACTATAGCTTTGAAGTTTAAGGTCTCTGCGCCTGAACTGAAGATGTTAAAAATGATCTTATTTCGTGATTACGGGAAAGGTGATGGTCCAAGTTATAGTATTTATTGAAGTATCTATTATTATTGGTGGTAGGGTTTGTCTAGTTGTCATTGTTTAGTTGGTGATGGATAACAACTCATTGTCATCTTACTTTCGGCTAGGGTTAGCTGCTTGTTTGTTTACTTTAGGCTTATTTAAGAGCAATATTCCCTCATCATGAAAAGCTAGGTATTAGTTTAAGTTAGAGATAGTGGAGGTCAGGTCTTCACTCATGCTTGCTGAGCTGCCATCCCTGTCCGCACCATTCCTCCACTTTCTTTCTTGTATTCCTCTCCTATTTATGGTTGATCTTGTAAACTATTTTATACATGATATATACATAAAATTGTCCATATGGTATCAGAGCAGTGATTCCTCTTGGACCTGCTTCTGTGTTCTTCCGAAAAACCCACCAAATCCAAACCAGTTGAGCCATTATGGCCATACCAGCAGAAAAAACTTCAAAAAACGAAACCATGGATACCAATCCAATTCAACGTTTGAGCTCTGTGCTTCTAAACGAATTCAACTACCTGCCCTGGTCACGAGCTATTTCTCTCGCTCTTGGAGGACGTGGTAAGCTCCCATTCATTCAAAAGGATGACATCATCCCCGAAACAACTGCACCGGATTATGCAGCATGGGTATCCCAAGATCAACTTATCATGTCTTGGCTGTTAAACTCTATGGAACCAAAGATGGCTGAGATTTTCAGCTACTCAGTATCATCTCACCAACTTTGGAATTCCGTACGAGACATGTATGGAGATCTAAACAATGCTGCGCGAGTCTTTCAGCTGAAGAAAGATCTTACGGAATTACAACAGGGAAATCTCTCTTTTGTTCAACATCTTGGCAACTTGAAGGCCAAATGGAATGAATTGGATCTCTACAGACCTCATACCACGGACACAACCATTCTTCTAAAGCGTGCTGAAGAAGACAAAGTGTTCCAGTTGCTTGCCAGCATTGGACCAGATTATGAAGACCTTAGAAGCCATCTCTTAATGACACCTGAACTTCACACTTTACAGATGGTCTGCAACGTTATTCAACGTGAAGAAGTAAGAAAGAAGGTCATGAACGCAGACATGGTCGTTGGAGAATCAAATTTTAGGCCATCAGAAGCAAGAGCCTTCACCTTCTCTAGACCATACAAGGGAAAACGACCAGACTTAAAGTGTTCTCACTGTGTGAAGATAGGTCGTACAGGTATTGGACACATAAAAGAGAAGTGCTGGATTCTTTATCCAGAACTTAAACCTAAGTTCAATGACGATGGAAGAGCACCAAGAAACTAAATGAAGCCTGCCTACACTCCTAGAGGAAATCTTGTTTGCGACAATGTCTCCAATAATGTGATAAACTCTTCCTCTAGTCCCATTGCTCTCATAAATGAATTCGCTAACTTCTTGCAACAGAAACAAGGAGCAACAAATCATGAAACTCCTTCAGCCATGCTCGGCAAGTTTGTTGGCTTCCTCGAACAATCAAACTCAGTGTCACAAAATGACATGCCAGGTATTATTGCAACTATCTCCACTGCTTTGGATCTTAGTAGTAGTTGTGATTTTTGGATAGTTGACTCAGGAGCTTCAGATCACATGACTAACGATGCATCTTTACTAAATGATTTTCAAAACTTTTCCACTCCTTCTTTTGTCTCCGTAGCTAATGGCACCAAAGTTCGTATAGTAGGCAGAGGGAAACTCAAAATCTTCTCGAGTAAAAAAGAATCCCTTGTCATGCATGTCCCTTCTTTTCCTTTCAAACTATTGTCAGTAGGAAAAATAACACATTTGCTAAATTGTCTTGCAATTTTTTCAACTCACTATGTGATTTTCCAGGACCAAGTTTCGAAGGAAACGATTGGTAAAGGATTCTTCCTCAATGGACTGTACTATGTCAAATTCTCTTCAAGTTTCCCAAAAAGTTTCTACGTAAACTCAAGCACTGTAAACAAGGAGCAGCTGTGGCACATGAGATTAGCTCACCCTTCTTCACATGTTATGTCTTTTCTTTTTCCTAGTTTCTGTAAAGTGATTCCAGATTGTGAAGTTTGTCAAAAATCTAAGTTCACCAGGTTACCCTTTCCCCGCTCTCTCTAGAGCTACCAAAGCCTTTGAAATAGTCCATTCCGACATTTGGGGACCTGCCACCTTAGAGTCCTTTGATGGTTACAGATTTTACATATCGTTCATTGATGATTTCTCTAGAACTACTTTTGTGTATTTACTTAAATTCAAGCATGAAGCTTTCCAGTGTTTCAAAAATTTTCATAAATTAATTCAAAATCATTTTAACTCTAAAATTGGCATCTTAAGGTCTGATAATGGGTCTGAGTACACTTCCAAAATCATGACAACTTACTTAAGTGAGCATGGAATTTTGCAACAAACAAGTTGTGTAGGAACGCCACAACAAAATGGCATTTCAGAAAGAAAGAACCGAGATTTGCTTGAAAAAACACGATCACTAATGTTACAAGCAAAAGTTCCAAAGAAGTTCTGGTCTCAAGCTATACAAACCGCTGCATACATCATCAATCGCCTTCCTAGTAGAATCTTGAAGTTCAAATCTCCTTACCAAATTCTCAAGGGGAGAGAAATTGACATAAGTCATCTCCGTGTGTTTGGATGTGTATGCTATGTGCACATTCAAACTATTCACCGAGATAAACTTGATCCAAGGGCTATCAAATGTGCATTCGTAGGTTACTCAACTTCCCAAAAGGGATACAAATGCTACGACTCTAAGACCAGAAAGGTATGTGTATCCAGGGATGTGCGTTTTGATGAAACTCAATCCTTCTTTCAAATGCATGATGATGAACCTCAGGGAGAGCTCTCATATGAAGTGTTTCCTACCCCTCTCTTCCTTGATGATACAAGGCTGTCAACACCGCAAAATGAAGCTGTTGAGATAGAGCCAGCTCCTGAAAGTATGGAAGCAGATAATGAAGAATTCATTCTCGAAAGGAGAGAGCCTCAACTTGAACAACCTCCTCCTCCACGAAGGAATCCTTCTCGAAACAGACAACCTCCAGCCAGGCTTGATGATTTTGAAATCTACACGCCTAGACATCCTATTGGACAAATGGTTTTTCATAGCAAGAGCTCTCCATCTCATGCTGTCTTTGTGACCAAGTTATCCCAAAATTCTGAGCCTCGATCCTTCAAAGAGGCACACCAATCTCCTGTATGGAGGCAAGCCATGCTTGAAGAACTGAAGGCACTTGATGAAAATCAAACTTGGAGCATTGTTTCTCTGCCAAAAGGTCAACGTGTGGTTGGGGCAAGATGGATTTATAAGACCAAATTTCACTCAGATGGAAACATAGAGCGGCATAAGGCAAGGTTAGTTGCAAGGGGCTTCACACAAACCTTCAGAGTAGATTACAAAGAAACCTTTGCCCCTGTGGCAAAGATGAACACAGTTAGAGTGCTTCTTTCGGTGGCTATCAATTCAAACTGGTCTCTACATCAAATGGATGTAAAAAATGCCTTCCTACATGGAGAGTTAGAAGAAGAGGTATACATGCGACTACCACCTGGTCATGAACGAGAGAAGGAACAAGGAATAGCCTGCAAGCTTCACAAGGCTATTTACGGTCTCAAGCAATCTCCAAGGGCTTGGTACTCAAAACTTAGTTCTCTCCTTATGTCATCCGGCTTTAAACGAAGCAATGCAGATTCTTCAATGTTCACTAGGATTGGTACGCATGGAAGATTGGTGGTACTTGTTTATGTTGATGATCTTATTGTCACGGGAGATAATCCAGAAGAAATAACTGCCCTCAAAGCCACATTACATTCAACCTTCAAAATCAAAGATCTTGGCAGACTTCGATACTTTCTTGGAATCGAAATGGATCAATCTCCAACTGGTTTGTTTCTAAATCAACAAAAGTACGTTCTAGATCTTTTAGAAGAAGCAAATATGATGCATTGCAAGCCTGCCAAAACACCACTACCAACAAATTTCAAGGATGAAACCTCAGGCATCCAGCTTGAAAATGCATCGGAGTATCAAAGGTTGGTAGGAAAACTTATCTATTTGACTATAACCCGACCTGAAATTGCTTATGCTGTTAGCTTTGTCAGCCAGTTCATGCATTCTCCCTCATCTCATCATTTGCAACTAGTTAAAAGGATCCTTCGATACTTGAAAAGCTCAATATCTACTGGGATTTTCATGCAAAACAACGGACACTTCACCATTGAAGGATACACAGACTCTGATTGGGCAGGCAATGTCCTTGATCGCAAATCCACAACTGGTTACTGCACTCTTGTTGGTGGTAACCTCGTTACGTGGAAGAGCAAAAAGCAATCTGTTGTAGCTCGGTCAAGCGCAGAAGCTGAGTACCGTGCAATGGCATCGACTGCATGCGAACTAATTTGGCTAAAGAGGTTGCTACATGATCTTGAAATCATCTCCTCCAAACCAATTCTTCTTCACTGTGACAATCAAGCAGCAATGCATATTGCTGCCAACCCCGTCTTCCATGAACGCACAAAGCACATCGAGGTTGACTGTCATTTCGTTCGCAACCAAGTTCAGTCCAAGCTATTACAAACTGTATTTGTTCGTTCCAGTGATCAACTTGCCGATGTGTTCACCAAGCTTCTGCCTTCTGCACAACTTGATCGTCTTCTCTTCAAGCTTGGATCCAGAAGAACTCTCGATCCAGCTTGAGGGGGAGTATTGAAGTATCTATTATTATTGGTGGTAGGGTTTGTCTAGTTGTCATTGTTTAGTTGGTGATGGATAACAACTCATTGTCATCTTACTTTCGGCTAGGGTTAGCTGCTTGTTTGTTTACTTTAGGCTTATTTAAGAGCAATATTCCCTCATCATGAAAAGCTAGGTATTAGTTTAAGTTAGAGATAGTGGAGGTCAGGTCTTCACTCATGCTTGCTGAGCTGCCATCCCTGTCCGCACCATTCCTCCACTTTCTTTCTTGTATTCCTCTCCTATTTATGGTTGATCTTGTAAACTATTTTATACATGATATATACATAAAATTGTCCATAGTATTTCTATTAATGCCCCAAAGCTTGAAAACATTGACATCAAGCATGACTCTTTGCCAATGTATTCGTTTGAGAATGTACATTCCCTGGTCAAAGGCAGTGTTGATCTCTGTGTTCATTATGGTTCATACCATAATTACGTGTCCGAATATGCACCTGCGCTTCTGGAGCCATTTTATAATGTTAAACATCTCTCCATTGCAGTTCATTCTCTTAAGGTACGTGTGTATACCTTAACTTGTATGGTTCATAGTGTATTCCCTCCACTCGCAAACTACGTGCACATTTCCTTGTATGAAATTCTAAATTGCATACGGGAATGAATTTAAGCATTTCTTCCATTTCGCCAATTTATGAGATGAAATAACATGTAATGCATCATTGAGTTTCTGTTTGATTGATATTTTATTCTTCACGAAGGAGGGTTGTCTGCCTGCATTTGATAAACTGAGGGAATTGAAGCTGGTTATTCGTGATTGCTATTACTGGGATTTGCTAACAGAGTTTCTCAACAAATCACCCAATCTGGAACATGAGGATGTAAGATGTATTTCCACTCATGCTAATTCATGCCGACATGCAGTTTTCTTTACTATTCTCACTTACTTCATGCTTTTCAGGACCAGGATTGCATTGATGACTACGAGGAATCGTACTTCGAATGTGTCTTATACTCGGAGGATCAATGGAGTAGACCAGAATCTGTGCCAATTTGTCTCACATCACACCTCGAGAGTATCGTGATCAGGGGATTCAAGGGATACCCTCACGAGGCGAAAGTGGCAAGGTACCTGTTAGACAATGGTAGAGTTTTGAAAAAGATGACAGTGGAGAATGAGTTTCACAAACAATTGAAGCAGCGAAGGGGTTCTAAGGATTGCGAACTTGAATTTGTGTAAAACGTAATCTGTAGCTTTTAGGACATTTTGACGTTGTAATTCCAAACTCAAATGTCGGGTTTTCGATGGATTCTGTTCTCAAATTTTTGAATTGCATTTCCTCCTTTGGCCAGTCGAAACAACTATTGTGTGATAATTCGGAAGAGGAAAGAATGTCAAAGTTTGTTCCTCTTTTCCTTCTTTCTTGGGGTTTCAAATTGAAAATTTTAGATTTTCAAAATTAAGAACCAAAACGGTGAGTGCAAACATACACGAAAAATTTCACTATTTCCCTCTTTAGAATTTTCATAGTCGACCATTTGTTCCTCAAATTTACTCTCTCCACACAATATAAGTGATTTATGACTTATTGTACACTTAGGAGAGATTTCGGAGTCCCCATAACGCGGTCCACCACATGTCATTATACAAATGATGTGATATTTGTGTTAAATAATTAACTACATATAAAGTAAAATTTTTCTTCACTTATATAATGATATAATATGTACCACCCGCATTTCGATCATAATGAAAAATTTCTCGTTACTTAGGGATTTGGAGTTAGAGAAGTCGATGAGTGGGGATGAAAACAGAAATAGGTGAAATTAGAGCATGAGAGACTAAGGTTTAATTCCAAAAATTGATATATTTTTTGGATAAAACTAGATAAATCACACTTTGGATAAACGTAGGCCTCAGCAATGTTGTACTTTTACAATTGACGATGATTCTCATTCTACTAAAGAGAAATTGATGAGCATTCAAAGATAAAAATTGAGTCACTTCGTATTACGGTCAGAGGGAGTGTTAGAGGAAAGCGAAAGATGTAGTTGCACATGGTCTCAAATTTGAAAGGGTCTCCAAATTTTTGCCATTTAATATTATTTAATAATGTTTTATATTTAAAAAATTGCTTTTGTTAGCATTTTAAGATCTCATTGTGTATTCTTTATAAAGGTATTTTTTTTCCTTCTAAATATAAAAATATGGAGTACAATGAGATATTTTGAGTGTCAATAATTTTTTTGTCAAACGATAGATTTGTCAGATTATGTGTTAGATTAGGAAGCCGACGTGTTTCGAACTTACGCCGTGGTACAAGGCAAACTCATCTTCACCACTGTGGTAGTGGGCCACTTGCTTTTGAGTGTTAATAACACTCTAAAAACTATATTTTTTGGGAAGTGTTATTGTCCAAAAATCTCATTATACACTCCTCGTAAGGGTATTTTTCTTTCTAAATATAGAAAGTTTGGAGCGTAGAATGAGGAATTTGAAGTGCCAATAACAATTTCTTTTTTTTTTTTCAATTTTATTATATAATAATGGGTTATACTCAAGTGAAACTTTAAAGTTTAGGGTTTTGATTTTTTTTTTTTAATGTTTGGTTATTTCAGATTGAACTTCTTTTGCTTATTTAGTTAATGTTATGTTTATAACTCTTTTTACTTATAATGAATGATATTTATAAACTTGCAATTTGTGAGTGCTAAACTTTGTTTTGATTTAAGTGATTATTTTCTAGCATCAATATATTGTTCTATTTTTTTTTATCTTAAGGAGGGGCCCATTTATAAATTTATCACAGGGCCCCTGAAATCTCAGAGACGGCCTACAGTTTGGTGGTATTCCTGTTCATTTGTAAGTGAGAGGTCTTAGGTTTGATTCTCGTCAAAGGCGAAGTTGAACCATATTATTGCTAGCCCATTGTCAAGCTTAACTCACTCCCCCATCCCCTTAATGTAGATAATATCGTTTGTTCGAAAAAAAAATGAAAATTGAGTGTAAACATAAATTCTTATATAAATACCATTTTGGCATGTACTGCGGTGCGGGCTGATCCCCTAGGCCGGTTCTGAAAACTTGGGATTATAGGCGAGCTTTTTAAGTGGGACTCTAAAGTTATTTCTGACCCCCGATCTTTTATACATTGATATGTATAAAAACAAATTTCACTAAATCCATGAAAAAGTCTATTTATATATAAATATCATTAAACATTTTGGGTGATGCTATTGACACTTCCCTCTTTACTTCCCATATACACCTCTCTCAAATTTTGGTCATTGGATCAAATGAATTATAGAAGATCAAAGAAAAAAATTAACAATATGTGTATGGTAGGTAAAAATGGGTGTCTGGATAGCATCACCAAAAAATTAATATCAAAACAAGAAAACAATACTTAAATATTACAGGTCTCGTGTTTTTAGACGTAAATGTATTAATAAAGTTTACACAGTCTAATTTTTCAACCAATTCTTTTTTCATTAATAAAATAGCTAACCCACTTAGTTTTTCTTGTCACATGTAATTGATTGAAGATGAGATTTTATCAACTTTAATTTTGAAAAACCTCTTTCGTAACTGGTATGGTTAGCAAAATTCTATAAGCAACAAAAAAGTGAGCTATTTTCTCAACTAAAAAAAGTACAAAAACTGAAAATCAAAAAGTAAAATATTTTCTCAAGTTTTTAAAATATGGATTTCCATTTTTAGTTTTGGTTCTCAATTTTCTTATTTTGAACTGAAAAATAAAAAATAAAAACTGAGAATAATGTGGTGCAAATGAAGCACTTTAGCCCATATAAGATCTCAGGCTCAGCATATCATCAGTTGAATGATAATCAAATTCTTCGTCGAGAAGTATAAAGTGATACAATTTTCAATGTTATGGTGCAAAATGAAAAAAATTAAAATAAAACTTTCACGCAGTAGTCAAGGGTATGAAATGTAGTTCGCAGTTTTAAACTTATCGTTTCCTAGTTGCTTTGAGATTTATGTCTACTTACCCCTTATTTATGATTATTAGTTCTTTACCTTGTTATTGTAGGGTTTCTTTATGATGTCAATACCACGGAAAATATAAAGAAAATAAAATGTTTTAAATTCTATAAAAGAAAAATTAAAGTTGAAAAATATTGCATTCAATCGATATGGCGACAGAAAATGCAACAAATAATATTTTGGTGACAAAATTGGGTGCATAATATGTCAATTTTGAAGAGAATCGTGGAGATAACTTCAAATTATGGATAAGGGTACCACTAAAATATCATGAGAAAGTATAAAGAAAGCTCGTCAACAAAAGGCAAATCAGAAGTTAACACATGGAGGAAGATGAAACGGCTATTGGTGGAACAATTGTTTCCTTATGAATACGATTTTTATTTATCTAAGGGATATCCAAATTCAAACAAGCAAAGATTGAGGAAGACGAGATCTTGCAAGTTGATATCCCACAACAATACATCCATGAAAATCAAGGTAGTCTTCAATATGAAAAATATTATGATTGACATGGTTGGAGGTAATAAAATTAATGCGGATTTAAATTGCAAGATTGGGAAAACAAGCAAATATGAAGTACAAGAAGATGTTAGATTATCAAGTTGCATGTTCTAATCTTTTGTATGATATTAGTTCATTGGTGATTTCAACTAAATATCAGGAATAGGGTCCTCGGATTGAAGGATTTATTTACTCATCAAGATTATATCAAGCCTAGTTTTTTTCAAGATCAACTCAAGGGTGAGGTGCTTTCAAGTGGAGGAGACTGGTGTAGGATAAGGTATGAGTCAATTCCGACGAAAAAATATAAAGAAAATAAAATGTTTTAAATTCTAGAAGAGAATAATTAAAGTTGAAAAATATTGCATTCAAATTGATCTGGTGATAGAAAAGGCAGCAACCAATATTCTGATGTCAAAATTGGGCGCATAATATGTCGATTTTGAAGAGAATTGCGAGCTGAACAAGACTCATGATATACTAAGAGCCCGTTAGCTTTAAAGCCAAAATCGATCGTTTTGGTTTTCCAAATGGTATTTTAATTTATGTAATAAAAATTGGACCTTTTAGTTTTGAGTCCGATTAATGTCATTTATTTTCATTTTAATTTCCTAAGTCTTTTAAGTTTTCCAAAGAGATTGTAAATGGTTTATTAAAGCCATGTTTGTTATCCATTGTAATAATCTATCAATCTTTTAATCAATTAATCAAATTATCTTTTGAGATTTCTACCAAACTGGTGGACTTCAGAGTTTTATCCTTCAAGGATTTACACTTGTAACCCTTACTAGTTTCTTGATGCGTCACTTTATTCGTTGGAGGAAGTTGGACATCATAATCAACTAATTTGATGATCAAAGTGATAAAACGAAACAACAACTAGGCATTAAAATGGAGGAGTTGATGAATTTAAGTTCCACGACACTTACAGAACCAGTTACAAAGATTAAAACGACAAACATGCATTAAAATGGAGGAGCGGAGTTGAATCGTCTAAAACGCAGTCTTTAACTTTTAAATTGCAAGTCCATTGTTGATCTTGAGCTGGATCAATTTTGCAAATACGTTGATGTGGGTTTTCTAATCGATGTGATTAGCTGTTATGTATCAATGCACGTTCTTAGTACACTATTTATATCTAGTTGATAATTTTAAGGGAGATAATAGTAACACACAATTTCTATCCTTCATTATGTAGCTTCGATATCACTTAAGGCAACAATGTATTTTTGATTCTTAAGTGGAACGGTTCGTTAAAGTAAATTCGATGAAGAACAGATAATCCTAAAGAATGCATCCGTAGAAGTTTAGACTTGGGTTGGGCCTTCGTTCGCTTTTCACTAGGCAAGGGGTTATGAGATTAATTAGTAATTAGCATCCGATTCCATAGTTTTTCTACTAATCCAAATTCTTACGGAATAGTAAAGAAGACAAATAGTTTTATTTCAAAATTCCAAATGCCAAATTTGACAAAAACAAATTGGCAAAGCCCAAGAAGAAAACCCCAATGAAAAGGCAAGAGAGGCCCAAACCAGAGCTAGCATGGAAACATAAGGTCGCAGAAAAGGGGTTCAGATTTTTTCAGAGGAAAGCTTGGAAGGTTGATACTTTTAAACTTTAAATTTGGAAGGTTGATTTTCTTGGATTTTGCCACCGTTTCTCTGCAACCAAACACCATACTTCACTATTCGTTGCCACTAGCGTTTCACTGGGTCCATCCCTGAACGTTTAAGGTATGCTTTTGCTTCGTGAACTTGTTGATTTACTTACCATTTGTTTGGTTACCGAGAAAACTGAGAAAGATTGATAGTATAGCAAATTCAAGTCTTGCATGCCATTTGATTTGTTTATCTGCTATAAAAATGCAACTAGTTATAGCTTCAATATTGTTTCCGGAAATTGCTACATTCAATTCATGATCTATGTGCAAGGCAGATTGTCTAGGGTTTATGTTTCCGCCGAAATAATTTTCTTTAGAAATTTGTTGCATTCATCTCTCTTAATGTATCAATTGATCAGATTTAGAAATTAGAATTTCACTTTTCTTTGAAATTTTCAGGCCCATACTCTCCATGGGTAGAGATAAGATTAGTGAATTGCCGGATGAAGTTCTTTGTCACATACTTTCCTTCGTTCCAGCAAAATATGTTGTGAGGACCAGTGTTCTCTCTACTAGATGGAAGAGCATATGGGCTTCTGTCCCCATTCTTGACTTCGAATTCGAAAACATACCTATTGTATGGAGAGATGAAAATCAGCCTGACCCCGATGGTTTCAGATGGGAAGCCGAAGATCTGTCTGACCATGTTGGATTTTTGACGTTTGTTGATCGTGTTCTCTATTTTCGTGGCTTATCAGATATTAAAAAATTACGTCTTCATTGTTACTGTCGTGTTGAGGATGCCTCTCGTATTGATGGCTGGATTCGCTCTGCCTTTAGCCATAATGTTGTTGAACTTGATCTCTGTGTTCAAGCACATTATGATGAGTATATTGAGGAACCGCCTTTGGAGTTGCCTCGATGCGTGTTCACTTGCAAAACGCTAGTGGTTTTGAAGTTGATGTCAAATTTTATTACCTATGCTCCTCCTACATCAGGCTGTTGTTTCCCAAGTCTGAAGTCCCTTGATGTCAGAGTTGATTTTCCTGAAAATGACTCAATGGAAAAGCTTTTTTCATGCTGCCCTGTACTTGAAGATTTATCTATAAAGGCAACTGTTCCAGATCATAACCGTCAGAATTTTAAGGTCTCAGCGCCTGAACTCAAGAGATTAAGAATGACTTTCTTCAGTTTTATCAATGGTGCTGAAGATTTTGAGTACGATATATCTGTGAATGCTCCAAAGCTTGAATACTTTAACATTAAGCAGGACTATTTGTCACATTATACATTTGAGAATCTAAAATCCCTGGCCAAAGGCAGTGTCGATCTCTATTGCCATATTGGGAAAACCCAGGTTGGCTTCTCTGAACGAGCAACTGCTCTTCTGGAGGCATTTTCCAACGTTAAATATCTGTTCATTTCAGCTCATTATGTGGAGGTTAGTCTACACCGTAACTCGTTTCTTTTACACTATGTTTGGTAAAGAGGAAAAATAGGAAGGAGGGCAGGGGATCTTTAAAAGAAGAAGTATATTGTTTTCCTTCATTTGTAAAACATATAGTATTTTGGTTTTGTGTTAAGAAAAGAAATAATAAAATTCTCATCTTGTTCCTATTCTTTATTTTATTTATTTTATTTTTTCTGAATCAGGTCTTTATGTACGAAACAAATGAGGAAAAGTTTATGCACATATTTCCTTGTCCTATCCTTAACTAAATGAAGCAAATGCATGCCGTCTTTTCCCATTCCTTTTTCCCTATACATCATTCTTTCGTTATACCACAAGTAGTGTTTGTAACTGAAACCTTATTACATTTTGACAATTTATAATTTGAAACAATATGCGCATTAGTAAATGTTTCATTTATGCATGGTTTATGGAATGTTTGATCAATATTTTATCTTTCACTAGAGGGTTACTGTCTGCCTGCATTTTGATGATTTGAGAAAAATAAATGAGCGATTAAGTTATGCATTGTTTGATCAACATTTTTGTATTTTGTGAAGGATGGTTGTCTGCCTGCTTTCAATCATTTGACCGAATTGAAGTTGGTTCTTTCTGATTGCTATCACTGGGATTTGCTAACAGAGTTGCTCAAGAAATCACCTAATTTGCAATCTCTTGTTGTCGAACATAAAGAAGTAAGAAGTATTTCCACTCATACTAAGTCATAACAACATGCTGCTCTTTACCATTCTCATCATTCGTACTTTTCAGGACAAGGAATGCATTGAGGAGTGTGGAGATGTCTTAAATTCGGCAGATAGATGGCGAACACCAGAGTCTGTGCCCATTTGTCTGATATCGCACCTGAAGACCATCACTATAAGGGGATTAAAGATATACCCGCATGAGCAGAAAGTGCTAAAATATTTGATGAAGAACGGTAAAGTTTTGGACAAGATGACTATCTATGCTAAGAATGGGGCTTACAAAGATTTCATACCTAGAAGGGCTTCTAGGACTTGACCAGTTGAAGGTTAGCTTGTACATCGTTATAATTTTGGATTGCTGATTTAGATGGATTCTGCTATCAAAGCTGGAAATGAGACAAGCACCTTTGTTAATCTGAAGATGTAAAGATTTGCAGATGTTTGTTTTGTATTGTATACATTTCTTATCAACAAGTTTCGGACAGCCGCTATACCATTCGTATTTTGTTTATAGTTTTAAAATTATCAGCAGGATACAGATGTGCTCAGATGATGAAGAATTGGATGAATCCTCAGAGTATAAAAAAAAAGGGAATACCCCAGGGTTTGTGCCTATTTATTTGTTCTCACAACTCAAAACGTTCTCCATGAGATGGAAGCAGCAAAGTGCTTGTTAGAGAACAGTCAAGTTTTGTTTATGATGATTAGCTGCAAGGGGGGTTCTATTTTGTAAGTCTAGTTTTGGGTTTAGGAGTCAAATTTATCTAATTAAGATGCAATTTTTAGCGTTTACAAAGATATTATTCTGGTACTTTAATTCTGGGTTTTAGAAGGATTCTGCCATGGAGGTTGACGATTCAAGCAACTTCTTGTTTATATTAAGATGATTGTCTTTGCCGTTTCTTTCCTTTATCTTTAACCACTATCTTATGATGAATCTGTTGGAAGTGTCATTTGGTGACCCTGGGTTTGTTCGAACGAGGGAGCTTGAAGTTCCATGGAATTTAGGCTAACTTTGTGTAATTTCTTATGTACTACAACTTCTCCAATTAATTGTTTGTGGATATCAAAACCTTTACGGTGCAAGATTACTTGGTTTTCAAGGTCCAATCATACGAGTGCTTGTAGTGTACTTCAACTTCTACACATCTATGTGCGGTCACTTTGCACCCCTTTAATTTGGTACTAGTTACAGTTTGGTCATTGTCTTGTGAAATTGACAAAACAAACCTTCAAGCCACATGTGTTACACTATTATTCTCTTAGTCCATCGAACTATTAAGTTAATTACTACTAATTTGGTTCGTTTTGTACTTATATATGAATGTTATTGGTGTCACGTGGAATCACGGTTTATCAATGAAAATCTTAAACGTTGAAATATATAAATTGTAAAAATTGGCTCATATTCCACAAATACAACGTTTTTTAGGCAAGAAATGCAAACGTTTATGTAAGTAAAAATGCCATGACGACATCTCCAGATCTCTGCCCCCGGAGCAGCCAGACTGGGAAATCCAGGCCATTCGAGAGATCGAGAGAGAGAGAGAGGGAGGGTGGCTTTGTTTGTGAGGTGAACTAGTGGGATAGACTAATGAAGGCCGCATGATTTAAATTGAATGATTTGAATTTTGAGGTCTGTCTACTTCAAAACCAGAGATACGAGACGATCTCATTCCAGCAAAAACAACCTCACTGATTGACTTCATTGTTGTTAGGTTTGTCTACGGGCTAACACTATAACATTTTGTAACTATTGATTCTTGTTCCTCAAGAAACTTTTGCCCGCCACGTCCTAACTCAAAAAATAGTAGTTAAGTGGACTAAAGGGCTAACACTAAAACATTTTGTAACTTAATGGATATTTTTGTTCAATTTAAAAAAGTGATGCAATGTGTAATTAACCAGAATTTATATTTAACCGTTGTATTGATAGAAAATAAACGGTAAAATGTGAAACACGACAAATTGCAAATGAGTTACAATTTACATATTTGGAACGATATATTAATGGGTCGAGTTAGACTAAATAGTAATTTCACACTGACACAAAAGATGACCCTACAGTTGTAAAACATGACAAGGTCACGCAGCAATTGCTTACAAGTCTCTCGACACATAAGCTTAAAAAGGACCAAAACTTCTTTTTGTCAGACTCAAATTTTATAAGTCTTCCCTAGGGAGCATGGAGTGTTCAAACCTCAGATCGAAGTTCCTACTTGCAGCAAAGACAGCAAATGCTTGCTGAACTTTTCAGGTACACTTTTCTTCACATCCCTTTTACTTCCTTTACCATTTGTTTGGTTACTGAGAAAATTGAGAAATGTAGAATGACAAAAGCAAAAAAAAGAATTTAGAAATGATTAATAAAAAATTCAAACTTTTCCCTTTTAGTTTGTTTATCTGTGAAGAAAATGCAATCTTTCCATTCAGTTGCTTACTCTACATAGATCTAAATAGAATAACTTTCACCCAAAGTTTTTTCATTGTTTTCTTTCTTCTTTGGGCTGTTTGTTTCCTGAGAAAATAACTCTACAGAAAGTAGAATTTCATGATGTTTGTTTCCTGAGGACAACTTATCTCTAGAAAATAGAATTGCATAATACCTGTGAAGATAATGAGAAGAATTTTGCATACATTAAGAGTTTGTTTTATTTACTTTCATTTTTCCATCACAATTTACAGAGACAAAAATGGGTTCTCAGTCAAAATCTCTCATGCTATACAAGAAGCCAATGCCGCAATCGATAGTTAAAGATAGGATCAGTGAATTGCCGGATCCAGTCCTTTGTCGCATGCTTTCTCTAATTCCAACAAAATATGCTGTGAGGACCAGCGTTCTGTCTAAAAGATGGAAGAACGTGTGGGTTTTTGTTCCCAATATAGACTTAGACGACGAGAATGAGCACTTTTATAGGAGAAACAGAGACACAAATGACTATGTGCGTTTCTCTATGTTTGTAGATCGTGTACTTTTCTTACATGAAACGGACATTCATAAGTTCCGACTTCATTGTTCAAATGTTGAGGATTTCGCTCCTATTGAAGGCTGGATTCGCTCTGCCATTGGTCGTAATGCTGTTGAATTTGATCTTCTTGTTGAATCTTTCACCAATCAAAATTTTAAGTTGCCTCAAAGTATTTTCATGTACAAAAAACTGGTGGTTTTGAAGGTGAATTCAAATTGTCTTATCTATGTTCCACCTAAGTCAGGATGTTTCCAAAGTCTCAAGTTCCTCCATGTTACCTTCTGTTTTCTTGATAATGAGTCAGCTGGAAATCTTTTTTCTTGCTGCCCTGTACTTGAAGATTTGACGATACATGGAGATGTTGGACCTCGTGTTTTGAATTTTAAAATCTCTGCAACCGAGTTGAAGAAGTTAAGAATAAGATTAAGAGATGTGGCACTTATCGGTGTTGTCAACAATTTCTCTGTTAGTGCTCCGAAGCTTGAAACACTTGATGTGACCGAGGATGTTCTGTCAAACTATAATTTGGAGAGTTCAAAGTCCCTTGTCAAAGCCAGTGTTAATCTCTATCACCATGTTGCATGTTTACACCGAGAATTCTCTAACCTTTCAGCTAAGTTGCTGGCAGGAATTTCCAAGGTTAAATGTCTGTGTCTTTCAGCTC
>NW_025999557.1:2487500-2497500 GCF_019419815.1 Pyrus x bretschneideri
TTAATCCAACATATAAAGCATTGTCATCAGCATGCTAATCTCTAACATTCTAGCAGCGTTGCAAGTGGTAGATTGTGTGGGATTCATTACTTGACCACCGAAACTTTGATGTCTACAATTGCGCACTAAATTAACAAATAATTTAGGGGGTGTATTTAATCGAAATTTTAATATATTTATAAATCAATGGATATCAACGTATTAAAATGAGTATAGTATGTAATGTTCATGACACAACCAATGAACTCAAAGGATCTATTCATTTTTAATATGTCTCAATAAGCTTCAATCTAAACACGTGTTGTTTCTGTGCAATAGCGTGTTGCGTATGACTCTTTCAAAAATTATAAAAAATAACCGTTACACTTTCTATTTTCATTATAACGCAGTCAAATATACCATTAAATATATCTTAAATCTAGAGTCTTATAGTAGATTTGTTTTCATAGCACTAAAATATTCTTAGTTTGCACTCTAAACTCTCTATAAATAAAAAGAAAAATATAATTGTGAGGAGTGCATAATGAGATTTTTAAAATACTAATAAGTGTAATCTATCTTAATTATAATCATTCATTTGCTCCGGGTTCGTGTGTTCATAATAATTCGTCCCAAAAAGCGTATAGGGAACCCCGTTGTTTGTGTGTCCATTTGCTCGGAGTGCAGAATGTGTATTGTTCAAAGTGCTAACAAGTGAATGAACGCAGAATGACTATTCTATAGCAGAGTGTTGCTAGCAAACTCCACACATGATGATATGCATGAGCTTAGAAGGTTCAGACTCTTATCAAATCATTCGCTGCCACTATTGTTGTGCTGCTTCATATGTTGTTGGTTTCTTTACCATCTGTTTGGTTACTGAGAAATTGGAAACGATGAATAGGAAATTCAAACCTAGCCCTTTGCATTATCTGCTATAAGTGTTATCCTTCATTTCAGTTGCTAATTATCGATAATGTTACGTTGAAAAGATTTTCTCAAAAGAGTAGAATATCAGTTCATATATAAATTTTAAACGTTTCAAGTTTCCAAGTAACCGAGCGGATTGTAAATTAGAAGTCTTTACTTTTAATTCTTGGTTTTTCATTTGACCTAATTCCAAGCCTTGTTGTGCGCCTGCTTTTGATAATTTGAGAAAATTGAATTCGGTTCTTCAAAATTAATACATCTGGGAACTGCTAACGGAGTTTCTCAAAAGATTACAGATTATGGAATCTCTCGTCTTAAAACACAAAGATGTAAGATGTATTTTCTCTTATGTTATGTGGTACCAATATCACCTCTATAATATTGTGCATTCTCATTCAATTTGTTCTTTTAAAATTACAAACAGAATGAAGAAAATATTTGCTGAGAGCCAGAATACGGAAAGGATGAAGAGGTCTCGGAGCATAACATTGGAACACCCCAAAATTTGTGCCTACTTGTTTGTTGTCATACCTCAAGGCTGCTTCATAAAGCCATTCTGGGGACAAAAGAGGCTATAATAATTTATCGAACTTCCAATTCGGAGCAACGAAGCCCAACAGGATTTACTCGCAGTAGAGGTCCTTAGTACGATGTCTTTCAGAAACTCATCCTAACTATCATTGTACTATAAAAGCTAGATGGGATTTATTTTCTACCAATCCATCCCGGCCCCTCCCCTAAATTACTATAGCATCTGTAGGTTTTTTTCTTTCAGTTTCTAAAAGATATGGAACAAGATGTACTATATGTTGAATAAGAAGAGTATCCAAGATAACTCTAATGATCCCAAGAAGAAGAAAATAGAGCACACTCTTAAAGAAAGCTCACAAAACAAACTAATTAGCAAAGTTTTTCTTATTTAGCTCTAGGCTTTGTTTTTCCTTGGATGATATACAATGCTTGGGGACTTGGGTATTTATAGCAAACCAAATGAAAGCTACACCACACACTTAATTAAACTAAGATTATTTACTACCACACAAAACCCATTAATTGCACCTAATTTTTCCACTCAACCATACCTAACATTTGTGACATTGATTAATTGTATAGAGCACTCAACACTCCCCCTCAATGTCAGCTCTCATTCTTTGCACTGTGCTGAGCAGACAGCGAAAATTTTCGAGCTTGCCTGTACTTAAACTTTTTGTGAACAAGTCCGCAACTTGATCATTCGTCTTGACCTGTCTCATCTCAATCTCTTCTTGTAGAACCTTTTCTTTGATAAAGTGGTAGTGCACTTCCACATGTTTAGTTCTTGCATGAAAGACTGGATTTTCCGCCAAGCGAATGGCCGATTGGTTATCACAGTACAATGGTACTGGATAATCTACTGGTTGATGTAGATCACTCATCAACTGTACCAGCTGCTCTATACTCTGCTTCTGTGGTTGACAAAGATACCGTCGGCTGTCTCTTGCTACACTAAGAGATGGTTCCAGAACCAAGCTTAAACACATACCCAGTTGTTGATCTCCTGGTGTCATGATCTCCCGCATAGTCAGCATCACAGTAACCAACTTGTTGGAAATGTGCCCTAAAACCAATCATATGATGATACTTTATGGACATTTCACATGTTAAACTAATCTAGTTTAATACTAAGGGCAAACATTATTGTTTGAGCCGTCTCATATAAATGTTATATGCTTAAACGATAAGTCCAAGGAATATGTGATTGGAAGAATGCGATCTAAAGAAGTTAGATTCATGAGACCATTCTTTCGTTGACACATCCTAAACGTTCCTGATCATAGGATTGTCAATTGGGCATTGACAGTCCGTTAAGATCAGTACGTGCTATGTCTTCTCTCAGGGAGAGTGACTAGTCTCGAGTCATTGGTGTGTGTGACATCAAGACAAGTACGTAGGTGCTCAATAGAGAATGAGTTCACTGAACACGATCAACGAAGAGTTCTCATATTCATGTCACATGAGAACTCATGGTTGGGATAATGCAAAGTAGTCCTTTGACCTGAGGCATCACAGCTGTCTTGTGGTTAGGTACTTGATCTTTGATTATGTCAAAGTCACTCTATCAGGGTGTCCACGACATCGTCGGGGTTAAGCCACTTAGCCATGGAGGCAAGTGAATGCGCAACAAGGGATCTCTAACCTTCAAACTGTTTGAGGGAGAATACTCTATGATATGATTTAGAATCTCTGGCCAGAGTATGAATGAGATGTTGGAATGCGTTCCAGATCACATTCAAGGTAATCATATAAGTACAAGATTCACATTGGATAGTAGACATGAATAAACTATCAAATCAAACAATGTGGTCAAGAGTATTGTATTAGAGAAAGACCGTATTGCATTTGTAATCCTAAAACTGAATAGGTTCTCCACCTCTTCTGATTAGCTTGGGTAACCATGACATACTGCTAGGCGTCAACCATGGTTTGTGGAAGCCCTAAAAGTGTATTATCACTAACGGGAGAATTGAAAGTAAGTTTCAATTCACAATCGATTAGAAAGAGTTTTTAATCGCCCACTGCCTCGCTAAAAGGAACCTAATGGATCGTTCACCGAGTAAGGTAGAGTTTGAAGAAACAACGGAGATGAATAAGAATAATTAAATGGTTTAATTATTTATCTAAGGCTAGGATTAATTAATATGTTAATTAATCAAACGAATAAGTTCGTTAAAGACCTCGGGTTAGTTTTGGGCCGCAAGGCCCAATGGGATTTGAATGTCAAGCTCATTAACTCAAATTGTATGACAACTTGAATAAACAAAGGGCTTGAAAGCCCAATAAACCCTATAGGCCGGCCATGTTAGAAGAATAGGGCTTTTGGTCCATTAGGTCACTTATTTGAAGGGACTATATAAAGGACTTTATAGCCTAAAATTGACATGTGGTAATTTTTGGGGAAAGGATGAGAACACAAGCTCTCCTTTCTCTCTAAAATTTCGGCCACCTTGGAGGGATCATCTAGCAATCAAACTCCTCCAAGGTCACTCATTTTCTTCTTCATTATGCCTTGGTGATGAATCATTAGAGATTCTCAATTTTGGGAACTTGGAGAAACCTTTTCATCCATCCAAATCCATGGATCTAAGATGCAAGGAATGAAGGCCCTCTCTTTGGGTGATTAGCCTTTGCTTATGCAAAGAGGAATCTACAAAGGTATTGATTTCTCAACTCACTTTGTTTTGAGTTGAGTCTTGGTTCACCTATCTACTAGGCTTTGAAGTTCATGGGTTAAGTTTTGTTTTTGAGTGCATATAAACATGATTCCGCCTTTTAATTGTTAATTGCATGTTGTTGATGTTGCTCAAATCAACTTGTTTTTCACAAATCTTCCTTCAAGTGGTATCAAGAGCCTAAGTCTAGTAGTTGGTGAATCCTTTTGGGTTTTGTAGTTCATAGTTTGTGATTTGAATGTTGTAATTGTTACAAGCTTTATTCTTGCTTCTTTGAATGTAAATTTTGTTAGAAAATTTGCCATCTCAAATGTTGTAGATGTAGTTCATATGAGCATGAATTTTGGAGCTAAAATTTGGTGCCATGTTTTTGGGGAAATTCGACCAAATCCAAAGGGTGGATTTTTGGGTTCTTGTTTGACTTGTTAAAAGTGTTTTAAAGTGACTTTTGGAACCCCTATGTACCCTAGTATGGTTGTATGTTATTTCCTTTAAGTTTGAGTGGTTTTGGTATGTTTTTGGGTGAAGAATGTTCATGGAGCTCTTATGGGTTTTCATGAATGTTCTTCATTGTTCTTGATATGTTCTTGCCAAGAACAAAAGGTTTGGTGTTTTGATTCAAAGTTTTGATTTATTTCATAAAGTTTTTGCTTTGAAATATTTCTTATGTTTAAATATATTAGATATTTATTTTGAAAAATTAAAGAAATTTTAGTGGGTAGGTGTGTAATGATTTATTCCATTTCACACACCCCAATTACAAAAACTTTGAAATTTTTTTTTAATACTTTGCTTCAATGGCCGGCCACCCTACTCAATTAGGGTCCTTGTGGGGCTTTTATGCAATTACATAAAGTTTTGATACATTTGTGTATTTGTACTTTGACCCAAAAGTTTACATTTTTACATAAAGGTCCAAAATCACTAAAAGGACAAATTGTTTTGCTCCTTTAATGAAGCTTTAGCTTTTGTGGAAATTTTTGGGTTCTAGTTGTAATTACATGAAGTAGTGGACTTTTGTGTTTTTACAAAGTGACCCCAAAAGTTTAAGTTTTGCAAAATGGCCCAAAAGTTGAGGTCATAGCATTTTGGCCCAAATTAGGTAGAGAACAAAATTGTTTTGTCTCTTTAAATGAGAATTGGATTTTCATTTCATTTAGCTCCATTTAAATCAATTCTATGGATACAAAAAACCAAATGAAAATGTTGCATTCAAGTTTAATTAGTTAAAGCGTTAATTAATTAAAGAAATGGTGATTATGAACCTAAGCCTACTATAATTGAGCTATGTGAAAGGCCGTTTCAAATTTGTTTGAACCATGGGAATGTGTAGATTAAATTTTGGTTGTAATTTGATACGATCAATTGTTGTAAAAGAGCATAAGCTCTTCTTTACTTTAAAGTAATTTGATTTGATCAATTGTTGTAAAAGAGCATAAGCTCTTATTTACTTTGAAGTACTCCTTTCTTGTTTTATTCGATATGCATGAAATTGGAGTAGTTGGGTCCAACGCCCAATAAGACAACACGCCTTAATGTGATTAAACGCGTAGCTAAAATCAATCACCATCCCTAGACCGAGATTCAACACTAGGCTCGTGTTGAATCGAATCAAAGGTTCATAGTCATCCTAAGGCCCTAAGGCAACTATATAGTCCATCAATGAATGCAAATCTTATGTTAGTAGTACCATATAGTCTTGCTTTAAAAACCGTTTTAAAAGCATAGTGGGAGTATTATATACTACTAAATCAATCATATGGACCAATAGTTGTAATAGGACCAAAATGTTTTAATTGGATTAAAATGTATGTTTATATGTGATGAGACCTAAAAACCCTCAACCAAATCAATATTAAGTTGATAAGCGAGAGATGCTTTGAATATCTCTTCGTGGCCTTCCACCGTGGTAGGCTCCAATCGTTTGTGACTTGTACACCGGCTTCACCCTATCATGGGGGAGTACAAAGTGCATGCTTACACTCAGGAGGAGTCTATACGCATATGATGAGGTGAGTGTAGGCAACGAGGATGGCCAATATCATATCATTGTGAGGCTATTCTTGAACCCCTTCATGAACTAAGCATGGTGGGAATAACTTAACTAAGTGCAATGGCGCCGATATCATATCATTGTGAGGCAACATTCTCTAGAGGCCAAATAAGATGGGTACTTGCAAGAGATGCAAATGAGTAAGCGTACTCTCTCATTATTATTAATGCTAGCCGATATCGTATCATCGTGAGGTGGGCTTGGTAATAGTGAGCCTCCCATACCCTACTAAGAGTTTCCTCTAAAAACTCTCGAATTCCGATGAGGGATATGGAATTTGCTAAAAATAGTGGGTGGTGCTATTTTGATTTAAAGACCCGGATCAAATAGCTTAAAATCAATCAATTTATATTCGTTATGTATTTGTTTACCAATATATTTGCAAACACTATCCAAAACTTGACAAAGAAAAGCCGAATGCTTTAATTTCCGGACTTAGTTCTACAATCCCATAGATTGTCTTTAATGGCTTGTAGATGTAACTAAGTAGTCTCATCCTCACAATCTTCCTATTGATAATGTATCATTGGAAGAACATGTTAGATAAGTCTACCATGAAGAGGACAATGCAAACTCTAGTGCTTGTCTCTTTGTTACACGAACAAGGAACTTGAGAAGTAAGCACAAGGGCATGGACACTTTATGTGCCATGATTCTTCACTTACAAATTGTTGTATGAAGAAATGAGAGTTGCCTTAACAACTCTTGAAAGTTTGTAATTATGTTTAGAACATAATGGTTGGTTGACAAAAATAGTCCATCAACATGGACTTATGATGATTTTGAATCATTGAGTGTTGAAGTGTTAAACCACTTAACGAGACGGAAATTAGGCAAGGACTTCACCTTTGTGTCCCTATCCTAATGGTTCACTAAGTTTATTGTAAACTATATAGTGAACAATAACCACACACTCTCCAAATTGTTTGATGTGTATAACACAATTGAAATAAGTTTCAAGAGAGATAGTGGGAGTTTAGGGACCATGACTATTGTAGTCAAAAGGGAAGTCAAATGAAGAAAGCAAAAATAACTCCAAGGGAACAAACTTTCTTTATGAAAGGATGGACATTGGAAGGGGTATTTGCAAGAAATGTCTTGCAAGTGTCAAGAACACACCTTTCGAAGGTGTTGTAAAATGTTCTTGAATAATTCAAAACAGTTGGTTCTTCTACTTGAATACATGATTCTGTATTAGCAACTATGTTTTACAATCGTTGTAAAAGTGTGGCTAATAAGAAGTAGAAGATAAATGAGAGAAGAGAAAGTACTTCACATTCGAAATGTGAATCAAATATAGATCTCTGCGAAAGCGGATTGTACTTACTTTATCATATGAACTACCAAAGAAATTGGAAAAACCAAAGATTGTCTTTACGTCCCAATTTTAAGGAACTTAATTCCGTCACTATTGTAGAGATGGATGAATGTTTTGTTTGACAAAACATTGTTCTTTATTAATGAATGATTAGATTATGGTAATCTAATTAATTGTCTCTATAGTAGAGATGATGTGGTAGTGTTAACTGTTTAAGAATATAACGATGCTTAAAACCCAAAAGGTTGCAAGGTAGTGACTAATCCCACTGAGTTGTGACACCTCTAAAACATAAATTACGAGTTGGTAATATATGGATGCTTTGGATCGTTAGATCCGGATCCAATGCCTTCTTGTTAAAATTGTATAGAGGCGAAATGTTTGAATCTTTATTCTTTTGGAAAGAAGAAAGAATCACAAAGTTGTTGAGATTAATTCACTTAGATGTTAGTGGCTCTTATCCACAACATAATACTACTCATGTTGTATGACATTCACCGAAGATCACTCTTGGTTGGACTATAGTTTATTTTGAATAAACACAAGTCCGAATACTTTGCAAAAGGTTTCAAAGAATTCAAGAAATGTAAGTTGATGAGTAAGACTTCTAAAGTATTTACCTCCTTGGATTTGATCCAAGGAAAGATAACACTTTAGATGAGTTTCCTTGAAAGATATCAAGGAAAATAGCATCATAAGATAATGAATTTCTCCATTAGGAGAAGAACGAACTTGAATAAAATTTAGTTCGTTGGATGTTATCTATTACCCATATATAGGATATATATACTTCTAAAACAATATGATTGTCAATTAGAAGATCTTCCAAAATTTTCATAACTCCATAAGATGTAGTTGGAAAGAAAGACAAATCTTAAACATGTTAAGATTTGGGGTTGTGTGCAAATAAGCAATATTTGTTTGATATGATCAACAAATATAACAACCTAGTTCCTACACCACAAGCTCCAAGGTAGTCGAGAAGGATTTATAAATCGTCTCAGTTGAATGGTTTGAACTTTATGACTATGTCATAGAGTTACACCTCTTAATTCGAAAGAAATAAGAATGAAAATCCTTATGACTACACTGAGTGTATATATGACATATACTCAAGGAAATGGTAAAGTACCATTTGAATCGAAATAATGAAACCTTAATGGCTAATCGGTAGCTTAAGGTGACTACACTCAAAGAAAATGGTTGACTTTGAAGAAACCGTCTTTGACATAGTCTTAGTTTCAATTAATTCGAAGATTGCTAGAAACAACTAAATGGTGATTCAATGTTTGGACATAATATGGGTTTCCGAAACCATTATCAAGATAGTCTTGATAATATATGTCTAAAACTAAGAATCACAAGACATATAAGTTGTAGAGATCCATCCATCATGAATCTCAGCAAGTTAGTGGGAGCTATAAGGATCTTATGAGAAAAAGGATCAAATTGTTTGATTTCTCATAAAGATGTAAATGAATCTTTTGTTTACTAGGTTTACAAAAGATTAGTGGGAGTTAATCATATTCCTAAATTTGAATATATATACATGATATATATTAATTTTGAAAATGAAAGGAATTCTTCATCGTTAAAGTTATGACTTTAAACATTCTATAATGATAGAATGTATATGGGAGACATAGTCTATATACATGGGATGGAAATCTATAATGATAGATTTCAAGATATAATTGGATTATATCAATCCCTAAAATAGACAAGAGATGCTAAGAAGTTTCTCATATGATGATAAACTTCAATTAGAATGACAATTCTAGTGAGACTAGGAAGTTGTTCTTCTCAAAGGGAATGTACCCTTTGACTCCCAAAGAAATAATGCGTAAATAGAATCCTTTATGCACACGCAGAAAGGTGATTTATGTATTTCATATTGTATGAAAACATTGATATAAGTTGTACCTAGAACGGTACAAGATGATATCAGTGCAAGCCCAGGATCAAAACCATGGCAACTGTCAAGTGAATCCTTAGGTATTTAAGAAATACTAAGGATAGATTCCTCAAGAATGAGGAAGAATTAGAGTAACGTAATGGAAGCGTAAATGTATTAGATTATGAATCTAATCCATCATAGAATATCTCTTCATTATGAATGAAGTGATAATGAGATATCTCTTTATTATGACTAAAGAGATATTTGGGTGGAAACGTTAAAAGTAATGACTTTAATGTGTTCCATCATGTCTGCAAAATATATTGCCATATAGAAGCTTACAACATTGTTGTTTGGATGGGAAAGTTCATTTATGAACTCTCCATTCGGTTCCAACCAGAAAGTGTATGACACTAATGGGGCGATAGCTCAAGCCAGGGAATCAAGGTCTCATCAAGGTCCGAACTCAAATGAGAGACTGAACCACATGATTGAGAATCATGTATAATGGTGACGTCGTTATTCTCAAGGTTGCTTCTATGGATAACATATAGATATCCATTGTCTAGGCCTACTACTCAGCCATTTATGAAATGACTACAGAAGAGGTATCA